>NC_045973.1:26518817-26818817 GCF_010909765.2 Amblyraja radiata
TAGTCTGGTGTGGTGTGGTGTGGTGTGGTGTGGTCTGGTGTGGTCTGGTCTGGTCGTCTGATCTGATTTAGTCTGGTCTGGTCTAGTTTAATTTAGTTTATTTAATATAATAGTTTGATGCACAGCATAGTGAAATTCTTTTGCACAACCACAAATGCACAGTTGCCACAGTTTTGGCACCGTTTAAAATAAAAAATAGGTTTAGTTTAGTTGCGTCTAGTCTAGTCTCGTTTAGTGTAGTGTCACATATACCTGGGTGCAGTGAAAAAATTTTTTTGTTGCATGCTCTCCTGTCAGTAGAAAGACTATACATGATTACAATCGTGCCACCCACAGTGTACAGATACATGATGCAGGTCCACCACCAATTTTCCAGCAACTCCTTCAATCTGGATAAAATTACAAGAGCGCACTTTGAATACCTCCCGGAAGACCCCCAGAAATGTGAGCTCTAGGTCGGGTGAGGCAGCCCATCTTGACCTCGGCGGGTCGAATTTGCCGCCAGCAGCCGGGGCTCTGCAAGTCCGGCCTGGCCGGAGCCGGCAGATCCGTTCCCATAGCCGACTTTGCGGGCAGGTATCCTGGCTCTCTGAGGCCGTGATCTCTGTTGGTTCGACCAAAATGTGGCAAAGCTCTGGAGCCAAGGGTGCTGGAACATAAGTGGTGGAGCTGTAATGGGAATCTGCTGTCGGAGTAGAGGTGTGAACAAGTGGAGCAATTGTAATGAATGATTGCAGATCCCAGTGTGGGACCAGCACGTTCAAAGTCGCCTGGCTTGGGCATCATCTTGCTTTGTCATTTGCTGTCTCAAGGAAGCATCTCCAACGCCTAGGAACGAAGGAGAGTGGACACTGCCCGGTCCATCACAGGTACTGACCTCCACACCATCAAAGGGATCTACAGGAGGCACTGCCTAAAAAAGGGTGTGGGAGGGATTAGGGGTGGTGGACGGAGAGGGAGGTGAACGGGGGGGGGGGGAGGGGAATGGAAGAGGAGGAGAATGGAGAGGGGAGGGGGGGGGAAATGGAAGAGGGGAGCATAGCATGGGGGAGGATGAGGTGAGGAGGTGTGGGGGAGGGGGTTGGCGTGAGGGGGGAGGAGGGAGCGGGAATGTTGGAGGAATGGTGGATGGGGGAGGGGGAATGGGGATGGGGGGCTCACCTTGCTGCATTGAGAGTGCCTGGCTGCAGTTCTCATGGCCGGGGAGGTTGCGCTGGCGGTGAATGCGCTGCAGCTGATGCACGATCCGCCGCTCCTCGCCCAGCGTCGCTCGCTCTTGCTGCACGATCTTCTGCGACTCCTTCCTGTGGGGAGCGCACACCCAGGGTGCTGCAGGGAGCAGGACACCCCCCACATACACCTTCCCGCCCACCCCTCCCCCCTCTCCCACATCCACCCCGCCCCACCCCCGCATCATGTCTCCAACCACTCCTCCCCCACCCTACACCCCCTTCCCCACCCCGCCCCACCCCCGCATCATGTCTCCAACCACCCCTCCCCCACCCTACACCCCCCTCCCCCACATCCACCGCACCCCGCCCCCTCCCTCTCCCACCGCCATATCACGTCTCCACCCCTCCCCCACCCACCCCTCACCGCCTCCCCCACCCTACACCCCCGTGGGGGATCGCAAACATCCACCCCTCCCCACCCACCCCTCACCCCCTACTCTCCCCAGCTCACTCCCCCCTCCAACCACCAATCTCCCTCTCCCACCCCCCTCGCGGCACCCACCCTCCCCCTCCCTCACCCCAACCCCAGTACTGAAGGAGCGCCGCGCTATGGGAGGGGTGGTGAGGGAGCGCTGCGCTGGTTATCCAATTACTCTACAAAATAATACTTACAAAACAAAACCCGTGGTAACACACCCATCACCACAGTGCAAAATCACCAGACACTAAATTTTCAAATAACTGTAGTACAATCCTTATTGAGGATGTATTCCACCCTCCGCGGTGCCCAGGGTTCCCAGAAATCCCCCGTGGCGCCCATGGACCGCACGTAGTCCCTCTCTAACACCACCCGATCGCGAACGTACCCCCAATAAAGGGTCAGGCCTGGCGCCGTGACTCGCGGATGGCCAGCTTGGCCAGGCCCAGGAGCAACCCAACCAGGACATCTTCGGCCCGACCCTCTCCCCTACGCACAGGGTGTCCAAAGATGAGGATGGTGGGTGTGAAATGCAGCCAGAAGGCAAGGAACAGCCCCTTTAGGTATTGGAACAGTGGCTGCAGCCTCACACGCTCCATATACACGTGGAACACAGACTCTTCCAGCCCGCAACAGTGGCAGGCGGCTGACGAGCCTGTAAACCACGAGAGAAACAGGTTGCAGGACACTCCTTGGTGCAGTAGCCTCCACCCCAGGTCCCTGATGTAGAGGGGGAGAATCACTGCATAGAGGGACCCCCACTCAGGGGGGGGGGCACACAATGTGGGAAGGGCGGTTGGGGAGCGCCGTGCTGTGGGAGGGGCAGTACCTCTGCATGTCGGACATCAGCCAGTCCATCACTGAGATATCCACCCTGTGTCGAAGCGAGAGACAGTTACAGGTTACACAGCCCGTCAACACTCCCACCAGTCTCCCCAGGGTGTTACTCCCCCGTGTACAGACCCCACCCCACCCACGGGTGCTCCAACTGAGACTCCTTTCCCGTCTCTCACTCTCTCTTTTTATCTGTCTCTGCCCCTCCCCCGCCACATTTTACCCTCTCTATCTCTGCTCCTCGCTTTCTCTGTCCCTCTATTTTGTTCTCACTCTCTGTCCTTGTCTCTCTGGCCCCCTCTATCTCACTTTCTCTCCCATCCTTTCTCTGACCCTCCCTTCCTCGCTCTCCCCCTTCTCCCTCTGTCCCTCCCTCTCCCTGCTCCCCTCTTTCTCCCCCCCCCCTCTCGCCCCGTCCATCTGTCATCCACCTATCCAGCAAATGGAGACCGTGTGATGGGGATGGGGGTGGGGGTAGGAAAGGCAGAGAAACGGATTTGGGTGGACCACTTGCTGAGGGCTAGCACAGCAATAATGGGCCAAATAGCCTCATTCGCGGCTGTACCGACACTGTAACTGTGGGATTACTGAGCAGGCACACACCAGGAAACTGGGAACTGCCTGTGGCGAGGGGGGTTGGGTGCGGGGAGAGATGGGGGGGGGGGGGGCCATGGTGGTTAGTTCTATGTCCAGCAGACCATTTGACCATATTCTATTTGAAGTATTGTGATCAGTTTTGGGCCCCGTATCTGAGGAAGGATGTGGTGACGTTGGAGAGGGTTCAGAGGAGGCTTAAGAGAATGATCCTGGTGATGTTTGGGTTAACGTATGATGAGCATCTGACGGCTCTGGGCCTGTACCTGCTGGAGCTTAGAAGGATGAGGGGAAACCTCATTGAAACTTACCCAATAGTGAAAGGTGAAAGGCCTGGATAGAGTGGATGTGGAGAGGATGTTTCCACTACTGGGAGAGTACCAGAGGCCATAGCCTCAGAATAAAAATATTTTTAAAGCAGAGATTGACGGGTTCTTGATTAGTAAGAGTCTAAGGGGTTATGGGGCGAAGGCAGGAGAATGGGGTTGAGAGGGAAAGATAGATCAGCCATGATTGAACGGTGGAGTAGACTCAATGGGCTGAATGGCCTAATTCTGCTCCTATGTTTTATTGTCTTTCTTATGAAGTTATGACCCCTCCCGCACTCGTCCCCACTCTCACCAGGACTGCTGGTCACTCACCTCCGCACATGCTTTACTGACTGAATGGGGAAGACACAAGAATGGGAGCCGGTTAGAAGCTGCAGCAGGAATACTCCATTCAGTCTATCAAACCCTTCCGTTCACCGACACCCTGCCTGACCCTCCCTATTCACGCACGCCCCCACATCAGGAAAAGCTTCTTGTTATCTGTTATCGGGCTTCTGAATATAAGCTGGGGTACTGTCCGATTCACCTCCACCCCATTGCGGACATTGGGTAGAAAACATTTTATCGGGACGCATCACAGTGTGGTTTGGGAACAGCTCCATTCAGAGATCGTTAGAAATGGCAGAGAATTGTGGACGTAGCCCAGACCATCACACAGACCAACCTCCCTTCCATTGACTCCATCTACACTTCACGCTGCCTCAGCAAGGCCACCAGCATATTCCAGAACCAGTCACTCTCCAGCCACTCCCTTCACCCCTCTCTCATCAGACAAAAGGCATACTGTAGATGTGTGAAAACGCACACCTGCAGATTCAGGGACAATTTCTTCCCAGCTGTTATCAGGCAACTGATCCATCCCATTAAACTAGAGAACAGTGCTGAGATACAATCTCCCTCATTATTCCCTTGAAATATATTTGATCGGATTAACTGGACTTTATCTTAAGAGTCATAGTGTCATAGAGTGATACAGTGTGGAAACAGGCCCTTCTTGCCCACACCGGCCAACATGTCCCATCTACAGTAGGCCCATCTGCCTGCGTTTGGTACATATCCCTCCAAACCTGTCCTATTCATGTACCTGTCTAACTGCTTCTTAAATATTGGGATAGTCCCAGCCTCAACTACCTCCTCTGGCAGCTTGTTCCATACATCCACCACCCTTTGTGTGAAAAAGTTACTCCTCAGATTCCTATTAAATCTTTTCCCATTCACCTTAAACCTATGTTCTCTGGCCCTCGATTCACCTGCTCTGGGCAAGAGATTCTGTGCAACTACCCGAACTGTTCCTCTCATGATCTTATACGCCTCAAAAAGATCATCCCTCAACCTCCTGTGCTCCAAGGAATAAAGTCCAAGCCTACTCAACCTCCGCCTGTAGCTGAGACTCTCTTGTCCTGGCAACATCCTCGTAAATCTTCTCTGTACCTTTTCCAGCTTGACAACATCTTTCCTACAACACGGTGCCCAGAACTGAACACAATATTCTAAATGTGGCCTTACCAACGACTTATACAACTGCAACACGACCTCCCAACTTCTATACTCAATACTCAATATTCTATACTCTATACTCGGGGTAGGAGATTGCAACCTTCACGCGATCCACCCTGTTTCCACTAATGCAATCAATCCGACGTGCACAAACAAATAGATCAAAAAGGAAGTTGACCTGCAACTTTAGGCTGTGCACGCCATACGCAAGAAGAAAGAAGAATCTATACTCAATACTCTGGCTAATGAAGACCAATGTACCAAAAGGATTTTTGACCACCCGACCCGCCTGCGACTCCACCTTCAGGGAGCTATGCAACTGCACTCCTAGATCCCTCTGCTCTATAACACTTCCCAGAGTCCTGCCCATGTTAGACTTGCCAAAATGCATCACCTCACATTACTCTGCATTCCATTCCATGACCCATTCCACAGGCCACTGGGAGAACGTGCAAACTCTGTACAGACAGCACCCATATTCAGGATTGAACCTGGGTCACTGGCGCTGTATGGCACCAACTCTACGGCTGCACCACTGTGTACCAAGGTACTGTAAATAGCTCTCTGGTTGCGTGCTATCCACTTAGCGTAAAGACCAAACATGATCACAATCAAGCCAATGTACAGTGTACAAATACAGGAGTAAGGGAATAATGTTTAGTGCAAGATAAAGTCCAGTAAAGTTCAATTAAGATCAATGAGGCAGATGGGAGGTCAGGACCGCTCCCGCTTGTTTAAGGTCCCCCCCCCCCCCCCAACACCGTGCTTCTTCCCCCCCGGCCTCGAGTTAAACTCTACCCCCCCTCACATGGTTACGGTGGACAATCGGCAATGACAGACATCATTCCCAACCCCCGTGCTCCGTTATTGAGAGGTTTTTACTGTATTGTTACGTATAGAACAAATCTACATTCTTTATATTTCTTTATTCCAGATCCCTGCGTTAATTCCTTGAACCTTACCTCATCTTCCGACACCGCAGATGAGCTTACTCCCTCTGTAAGAGCAACAGCAAAATGTGTCAACTTACACTGAATACAGTAGTGCTGAACGTGACTCCAAGTTAAACTACTCTCCTCTGCCGGCACGTGATTCATATCCCTCCATTCCCTGCATCTCCATGTGCCCATCTAAAACCCTGTTAAACACCACTATCTGGAACCACCACCACCACCCCTGGCAGCGCGTTCCAGGCACCCACCACCCTTTGTGTAAACAACTATCCCGCACATCTTTAAACCTTGCCCCTCTCATCTTAAAGCTGTGCGCTCGAATATTTGAAATTTCCACCCTCGGGAAAAGGTTCTTACTATCTATGCCTATCTTTGCCTCCCATCATTTTATATAGTTCCATCTGGTCTTTCCTCAACCTCTGACACTCCAGAAAAAAACCAATCCAAGTTTGTCCAACCTCTCCCTGGAGCCAATACTCTCTACACCGTCCCCTCACACATTCCTGGGGTCAGACACAGAGTGAAGCTCCCTCTACACTGCCACGTACACCCAAACCCTCTGACATATTAGGGTCATGGAGACACAGGCCCTTCGGCCCATCTCACCCGCGCCAACCAAACATCGTGTGACTTGGTGTGTAATCCTTTTCCAACTCTGCATTGGATGGGAATCTTTCTGATCTGTGTTCGTGCAAACTCTCCTCGGTCAGCACGCGGTCGATGGGCCGAGGGGCCTCCCTCTGTGCCATGAGGTACAGATACCGTTTCCCCATGGCAGTCAGCCCATCACTCTCAGTGGAATTGCCAGCGGGGCCAATCCGCTGAGTCCTCTCTCCCCCCCCCGATCCCTGCGCTCACCTGAATCTGAGACGATCTTCATTTTGCTCTGGGGAGTGAAGGGAACACAGGGAGTTAGTCACGGCGGGAGGGAGGACAGGGTGCGGGTACCGTGGAAAATACCACCCCCCTCTGCCCTCACCTTCATCATCCAGCACCGTGAGAGAACAAACCACATCCAGTGGGGGGCTTCGGGCAAAGGGATAGAGGAGGTTCAGACTACCTCTCCCCCACCCTCCCCACACCATCTCCCCCCTCCATCCCTCCCTCTACCACACTCCCTCCCTCCCACCACAGAAATCAGAGGTGCAAAGGGACTTGGGAGTGCTGGTGCAGGATTCCCAAAAGGTCATCTGCAAGTCGAATTGGTAGTAAAGAATGCAAACGCAATGCTAGTATTTATTTCAAGAGGGTTAGAATACAAAAACAGGGATGTAGTGCTGAGGCTCTATAAGGTGCTGGGCAGGCGCATTTGTGAGTATTGTGAGCAATTTTATGCACCATATCTGAGGAAGGATGATGCTGGCCATGGAGAAGGTCCAGAGGAGGGTCGAATCCTAGAATGATCCCAGGAATGAGTAGGTTAACATATGATGAGCGTTGGACGGCACTGGGCCTGTACTCGCTGGAGTTTAGAAGAATGAGGGGAGACCTCATTGAAACATACAGAATAGTGAAAGGCTTGGATAGAGTGGATGTGGAGTGGATGCTTCCACTAGTGGGAGAGTCTAGGACTAGAGGTCATAGCCTCAGAATTAACGGACATTCCTTCAGGAAGAAGATGAGGAGGAATTTCTTTAATCAGAGGGTGGTAAATTTGTGAAGTTTGCCACAGAAGGCAATTGATATTTTATATTTTTAAGGCAGAGATAGATAGATTCTTGATTAGTACGGGTGTCAGGGTTTCATTCCAAAGAGGAAGAAAGATTCCAAGGGGAGTAAGGGGCGACCGTGGCTGACAAGGGAAGTCAGGGACAGTATAAAAATAAAAGAGAAGAAGTACAGCATAGCAAAGATGAGCGGGAAGCAAGAGAATTGTTTAAAGAGCAACAGAAGACAACTTTAAAGACAATACGGGGAGAAAAGATGAGGTACGAAGGTAAGCTAGCCAAGAATATAAAGAAGGATACTAAAAGCTTCTTTAGGTATGTGAAGAGGAAACAATTAGTTAAGACCAAAGTTTGACCCTTGAAGAATGAAAAAGGTGAATTTATTATGGGGAACAAGGAAATGGCAGTTGAGTTGAACAGGTACTTCGGATCCGTCTTCACTATGGAGGACACAATCTTCCTGATGTACTAGTGGCCAGAGGATCTGGAGTGACGCAGGAACTGAAGGAAATCCACATTAGGCAGGAAATGACGGTCTGCATCCCAGGGTACTGGCTCTAGAAATTGTGGATGCATTGGTGATCATTTTCCAATGTTCTATAGATTCAGGATCAGTTCCTGTGGATCGGAGGGTAGCTAATGTTATCCCATTTTTTAAGAAAGGCGAGAGAGACAAAACAGGGAATTATAGACCAGTTAGCCTGACATCGGTGGTGGGGAAGATGCTGGAGTCAATCATAAAAGATGAAATAGCGGCACATTTGGATAGCAGTAACAGGATTGGTCCAAGTCAGCATGGATTTATGAAGGGGAAATCATGCTTGACTAATCTTCCGGATTTTTTTGTGAATGTAACTAGGAAAATGGACAAGGGAGAGCCAGTGGATGTAGACATGGCTGACATGGAAAAAAATTGGTTGGCAGATAGGAAACAAAGATTAACGGGTCCCTTTCAGAATGGCATGGAATAGTGAGGTACCGGAAGGCTCGGTGCTGGGACCGCAGCTATTTACCTATATACATCAATGATTTAGATGAAGGGATTCAAAGTAACATTAGCAAATTTGCAGATGACACAAAGCTGGGTGGCAGTGTGAACTGTGAGGGGGATGCTATGAGAATGCATGGTGACTTGGACAGGTTGGGTGAGTGGGCAGATGCATGGCAGATGCAGTTTAATGCGGATAAACGTGAGGTTATCCATTTAGGTAGCAAAAACAGGAAGGCAGATTATTATCTAAATGGTGTCAAATTGGGAAAAGGGGAAGTACAACGGGATCTGGGGATCCTTGCTCATCAGTCAATGAAAGTAAGCACACAGGTACAGCAGGCAGTGAAGAAAGCGAATGGTATGTTGGCCTTCATAACAAGAGGGGTTGAGTATAGGAGCAAAGATGTCCTTCTGCAGTTGTACAGGGCCCTAATGAGACCACACCTGGAGTATTGTGTGCAGTTTTGGTCCCCTAATTTGTGGAAGGGCATTCTTGCTACTGAGGGGGTGCAGCGTAGGTTTACAAGGTTAATTCCCGGGATGGCAGGACTGTCATATGCTGAGAGAATGGAGCAGCTGAGCTTGTATATTCTGGAATTTAGAAGGATGAGAGGGTATCTTATTGAAACATATAAGATTATTAATGGTTTGGACACGCTAGAGGCAGGAAACATGTTCCCGATGTTGGAGGAGTCCAGAACCAGGGGCCACAGTTTAAGAATAAGGGGTAAGGCATTTAGAACAGAGATGAGGAAACACTTTTTTTACACAGAGAGTTGTGAGTCTGTGGAATTATCTGCCTCAAGAGGGCAGTGGAGGCCGGTTCTCTGGATACTTTCAAGAGAGCTTGATAGGGCTCTTAAAGATAGCGGAGTCAAGGGATTTGGGAAGGAGGCAGGAACGGGGTACTGATGATCAGCAATGATCACATTGAATGGTGGCTCGAAGGGCCAAATGGGCTACTCCTGCACCTATTGTCTATTGTCAGGGGAGAAGGCAGGAGAATGGGGTTAGGAGAGAGAGAGAGATCAGCAATGATTGAATGGTGGAGTAGACTTGAAGGGTTGAGTGGCCTAATTCTACTATCACTCATGACCTCCCCATTCCCCTTGCCCTCTCATCCTACCCCCTCTGTCCCCTCCTCCTCGTTCCCCATCCCGCATTCTTCCCGTTCACCCCTCCCCCCCTTCCCTCCCTGCTCCTCTTTCCCCTCCTCCCCCTCCCACACCCTTCCCTCCTTGCTTTCCCTCCCCAACCCTCCAAGTCCACCGCCCTCCCCTACCCCCTCACCTCTCTCCTGCCCCTCCCTCCCTCCATCACACTCCTTCCCCGTATCCCTTTGCCTCTCCGCTCTCCCCATCCCACATACTTCCCATTCACCCCTACTCACGGCCCCTCCCGCAACCTCCCCTCCCCCTCCCTGCCCCTCCCACAGAGGTGGCGAAAGTGGGATAAACTAGAGCGAGTGTGAACTGGTGATCGATGGCCGGCGTGGACTCGGTGAGCCGAAGGACCTGTTTCCATGCTGTGTATGTATGTATGGATGAATGAATCAGATACCCAAGCTTGGTAGACGCGTGGTGGACAGGTTATCCCTGGCCTGTGGGGCTCGAGAGGTCCACACACACACACACCCCAGGGTTCCCTGTCTCCGAGCTCACCTTGAAAGAAGCTGGGATCTTTATCGGCTTCATTGGGTATTTACGATTTTTCTTGGCCTTTTTTCGGAGAATCATTTTGTTCTCATAAATATTCAGAAAGAGAGGCTGCACGATATCCTTCTACACAAAGAGGACAAGCACAAATTAAAGACCTGTTGTCCTCCAGCGCCGCGTAACTCTTTCCTCTCCAATGGGCGAAGAAGGTCCTGATTGCCGCCCTGACCCTTTGCCTTGAGCCCGTGACCCTGGTTCCGCGCATCACCCGTCCCCCACGGCTCCCCTGACAAGTACGGGCACAATTTCATTGAGATCGCATGCCATCCTTCTGGTCACTGGAGATCCCTGGGGTCTTCGCCAAGCATCTTCATGGAGAAGAGCTTCACCTCCTCCCCAAACACCATCCATCTCCCCAGCTCAAAACCAGAGCTAATCAGCTGCTGCCCCCCCCCCCCCCATCGTTACTGGATCCTCCACTTTCTGACCCAAAGGCCACAATCAGTGAGGAGAGGTGACAACACTTGCTCCACAATGCTGCCCCTCCAACACGACGGCACTCCCTCGGTACCGCCCCTCCCACGGCTCCCTTTTAGAGAGGGACTTCGCGCTGGCCACTGGCACCCTGGGGCGTTTCAGGGACAGCTGGGCACTGCAGAAGGTGGAATGCACCCTTAATAAGGATGGTAAGTGATATTGTAGTATAATAGTATATTTAGTATCGAAGAATCTTTGTTTGACTTTGTTTTATGGCGGTGGGGTTTGTTTTGATTTATTTTGTACCGTACATATCATTGTAAATAATTGAGTTTTGATACACAAGAAAAAAAACAGTGCGACACTCCCTCAGTACTGCCCTTCCCACAGGGTGGCTCCTGCCCCTTCTGCAGGGTTACTTCTGTCCCCCGGGTGGTACTTGTGAGGGACTGGGCGCTGTCCACGGGCGCCCTGGGGGATTTCCGGGACTGTTGGGCACCGCCTGGGGTGGAGGTCATCCTCAGTAAAGATGGTGATATCATTGAACAGGAGTTTATTTAGTATATTTGTTTGACTTTTATGATGGTGGTGGGTTTTCTTTTTGTTTTATTTTGTACCGTAAATATTATTGTTAATCGTTGATTAGATTATTTTTTGGTAATATAAAAATAATTAACTCGCCCCCTCAGGGGGTGGTCCCGGGGCAGGGGGGAGTGTGGACGTACCGAGTTCAGGCTGAAGGTCCTGGCTCGCTCAGGGTTGGCGATGAAGAACCGGTCCAATTTCAGACCTGCCGACGGGAAAGAAAACAAATGTGTGGGTGATGGGCAGATGGATGGGTCTTCCACCTGCCCCCCCCCCCCCCCCCCATCTCCTCACGCATTCCCCCCACCGTCTCCCCACTCCCTCTTCTCCCCAACTCCCATCTCCCATCCCCTCGTCCACCATTTCCATTTTCATCCCCCCTCTTCCCCATTCCCCCATTTGTCCTCCCTCCAGCTTTACACCACCTCATATTCCGCCTGGGTAGCTTACACACCAACGGTGTGAACGTTGAATGAAAACATTTAATCTAATACCACCCCCTACGCTCCTCTTTCACCGTACCCCCACCCCAAGCCCCACACTGGAGTTCACCCAACTCTCCCACCATCTCCACCCCCTCCCCCCCCCTGTCTCTCCTCCTTTCCCTTCCTCCGTACACTCACCTCCCATCCCCTATTTCCCTTTTATCCCCCTCTTTCCCCTCCCCATCCCCATCCACCCTGTATCCACCTATCACCCGCCGGGCTTTGTCCCGCCCCCACCTCTCTTTTCCAGCTTTCTCCCCCCTACTCCATCAGTCTGAAGAAGGGTCCCGGCACAAAACGTCATCTGTCCATTCCCTCCAGCACTTTGTGTTTTGCTCAGGACTCCTTGTGTGGCCTCTGCACATTCCAGTCCCTACCCACTGGTATAAACATTGATTTCTCTAACTTCAAGTAACCCCTTGCATCCCCTCCCTCTCAGTCCCTCCCCCACCCTAGTCGTTGTACTAGTTTCACTGTCGTCCTGCTGGGTTCCACAGTTTGTATCAATTGTTATCACCTTCCCCACTGCCAACAATGGACCATTGTGGGCTCCACCTTTCCATGATCATCGTTGCTGGCCTTGATCTGCATTTTTGCATATCTTTCATTCATTTGTTCTATGTACCTTTTCATAACTCTCCCGTCCCCTCTCCCCTGACGCTCGCTTTGGAGAAAGGTCTCGACCCGAAACGTCACCCATTCCTTCTCTCCAGAGATGCTGCCTGTCCCGCTGAGCTACTCCAGCTTCTTGTGTCCCTACCTCTTCTCGCCAGCTCGAATCTGTCGGCCAGGTTGACCACGGCGGCAATGGGGGCTCTGTTGATGGTGACCGCGGCTGGGCTGGGGTGCAGCTGCTTCTTGATGTCTTCCAGGGATGAAGCCCTGCTCTCCTCAACTGTGCCAACCTGCTCCAGACGCCGGGCAGGATGGGGAAGAATTAAAATCAATATCCCTTTTATCTCCCCCCCCCCCCCGCCTTTCCCCCTTCCACCCATTTGTCCCCCATTCCAGCTCGACACCACCTCATATTCCGCCTGGGTAGCTTACAATCCAACAGTGTGAACGTTGAATGAAACAATTATATTTAATACAACCCCCCACCAATTTCCCACGCACCACCCCAGTAGCACACACATCTCCCCCACTATCTCTCTCCTCCTTTCCCCTCCTCCCTACACTCATCTCTCATCCCCCATCTTACCTCCGTCTTTCCCCCTTCCTCCAGCTTTACCTTTCCCTCCACCTCTTCCCTCCTTACCTGACATTTTGTCTCCTTTTCATCTTCAGCATTTGTCATTAGTCCACCCATCTGCCAACCAACCACCCCCACCTGTATCCACCTATCACTCTCCAGGCTTGGTTCTGCCCCCACTTCTCTTTTCCAGCTTTTCCCCCTTGCCAGATCAGTCTGAGGGGTCCCGACCCAAAACATTGCCTGTCCATTCCCTTCACAGATGCTGCCTGACATGCTGAGTTCCTCCAGCACTTTGTGTTTTTCTCAAGATTCCAGCACCTGCAGTTCCTGGTGTCTCTAAATCCGTCATCCCTGGAGTCATTTTGGTGAATCCTTTCTGCAGCCTCTCCACAACTTTTACATTGTTCACCCCGACTGGATACAGTCCTCAGGTTGGAGCTGAACCAGTGGATTATAACCCAGAGTTTTAGTTTTAGTTTTGATAGATACAAAACGCTGGATTATCTCAGCGGGACAGGCAGCATCACTGGAGAGAAGGAATGCGTGACGTTTCAGTTTGAGACCCTTCTTCAGACTGTAAACGCCCCCACCTCTCACTTACAGCTCCCCCCCTTCTCCATCAGTCTGAAGAACGGTCCCAACCCAAAACGTAGCCTGTACATTCCCTCTACAGATGCTGCCTGACCCGCTGAGTTCCTCCAGCATTTTGTGTTTTGCTCATGTTAACTCAAGTCTCCTGCACTGACCTCGGTCTCACTGAGTTCTGCGAATTCGGCCATCGATGAAGTTTGGGGCACCTTGTCCAGATCAGTATGCGAGCTATCTTCTTGCAGGATGTCTCCACTTAACTCTAGAGACAGAGAGACAGCATTCTCATGTCAAGACGCCTGCTCCTTATTCCTACGGAATAATTGCTGGTACATTCTAAGGAACCCAGCCATATATTAGTGAAATATTAAGCTGCAAACTTAATTTTTTTTTTAGACACACACTCAGAAAAGCCACGGGTCAGACATAGAGTGAAGCACCCTCTACTCCGTCCCATCACACACTCCTGGGGTCAGAGAGAGGAGGAGCCGTTCTGATTGCCGGGAGGATTTGAAGCAACATTTTGGAAGGAGTCGTCGTGGAAGGGGAACAAAAGTAGTGAGACTTTGGAGCTCGGATCAGCACCAGACTCAGAGACTTTCTTTTAAAAAATGATTTCTTCAATCTGTGAGGAATTTGACTGTGTCTCTTTGAGAGTCGTAGGAGCGGCAGTGGCTGGCGGATTGCCAAGTCCATTTGGAAAAGTGGGAGCTGAGATTTGGATCATTGTTGTGGTTGTTTGCATCGTAAACCTCCCTCCCTCACCGATTTACCGAGCCCAGGTCGGCTGGTGAAGACGGGAGCCGTGTTTTTGGACCAGGGAAAACACCTTCGGAGCTGCAACTCCGATGGGGAAGATCGACACGGATATTCCTCGTTTATCTGGACAATACTGCTTTTGTTGCTTTTCTAGACACTCCTTAATTAGACCGTTCATTAAATGTCGGAATGCGCTGTTTACAGCAGCAAGATTTTGATTTATTAAGTAACGATGATGATTGTCGAGCCACTCCTCAGCGGACCTGCAGAACTACGCAGCTCCTGAGCCTCGACCATTGTTTGATGAGGCGTAAATATGGGGTTAAAACAAATTTACAAAATAATCAGACTTTTGAGGCCATTGTAGCCATGAAGGTCAGTGGGAAGTCTGTTGTCATCTTAAAGTCTGAAAAGATGGTGGCTCTTTGGGGGGGGGGGGGAATGCTCCTCCCGTTTTGGCTGCATTTCAGCCCGACAATTATGAATGTTTGCAAACTGCTAATTGGCAGTATTGGACTTTCCAGTACTGTAACTGTGATCATGTAAACTGGGAATGATGCGTTAGGGGGAGAAGGCAGGAGAATGGGATGAGGAGGGAGAGATAGATCAGCCATGATTGAATGGCATGATGTGCCGAATGGCCTAATTCTGCTGCTATCACATAACCTTATGACCTAAGATTTTGATTGATTAAATATTGATAACCTTTGTTAAGCACTGGTGATATTTGGTCACACATTACGGAGGGGGGAGGGAAAGTCACTGGGGGAGGATTCCCCCGGTCGGTTTGCTCCTGGGCCTGGCCATAGTGGCCATTCACGGGTCCAGGTGGCGGGCAGTCAAGGGTCCTGCCCGAGTCGACTGCCTGCCCCTCTTCCAGGTTTAATTCTCACGGGTCCCTGGAGAGGGAACACGCAGTGTCCACGGCAACTCTGGAGGCCTTCCATGAACGCTAGTCACCACGGGGGAGGGGGGTCCAGTACCTCGTGTGTACGATAATATTGTTGTAATTCGATCATTGATTGATCGATGTTTGTCAACTATTGGCAGTATTGATCGTTCCAGTGCTTATACTGCGATTATGAAGTAAAATGAATTAAAATCTGCTTGGTTTAATAAAAGAGGGAAAGACAGAAAGAGAAAGAAAGAAGGTGGAGGGGGCGGAGGAGAGGGAGGAAGAGGAGAGGCGCAGGGTGAGGGGGAGGGAGAGGGAGTGGGGGCAGGGGAGGGGGAGGGAGAGGGGGGGGGGTTCAGGGCGAGGGAGAGGGGAGGGAGAGGCGCAGGGTGAGGGGGAGGGACAGGGGCAGGGTGAGGGGGGGGGTTCAGGGCGAGGGGGAGGGGGCGGGAGAGGGGGGGTTCAGGGAGAGGTGTGAGGGGCAGGGCTAGG
The DNA here is from genome assembly GCF_010909765.2 of Amblyraja radiata. Classification (NCBI taxonomy): domain Eukaryota; kingdom Metazoa; phylum Chordata; class Chondrichthyes; order Rajiformes; family Rajidae; genus Amblyraja; species Amblyraja radiata. The sequence continues at coordinate 26,534,464 of NC_045973.1, forward strand.
GGGAGGGTAAGGGGGCAGGGTGAGAGGGAGAGGGATGGAGAGTGGGAGGGTGAAGGGGAGGGCAAGGGAGAGGGTGAAGGAGAGGGAGGAAGGAAAGATGGAGGGGATGGGTTTACCTTCTGCCACCTGCTCTGGTTGTGCAGTGTCTGGTGATGCACTGGTTTCCATGGTGATGGTCTGAACTTCGCCCTGAGAAGAGTTCAGACGTCAACATATTTCATGTCTTTGTTGAGTCAAACATCGTGGAAACAGGTCCTTTGGCACACAGAGTCGGGTAGCACAGAGGCACAGCAGTAGAGTTGCTGCCTCACAGCGCCAGAAACCCGGGTACATCCTTACTGAGGAGTGGTGTCTGTGCGGAGTTTGTACGTTTTCCCTGCGACCGCGTGGGTTTTCTTCAAATGCTCTGGTTTCATCTCACATTCCAAAGACGTGCAAGTTTTTTGTAGGCTAATTGGTTTTGGTAAATTGTGAATTGTCCCCAGTGTGTGGGATAGTGTCAGTGTACGGGGATCGCTGGTCGGCGCGGACCCTTGGAGGTGTACAGCGGGGAACAACGCCCCTTTGCCCACTTTGTCCATGCCGACTCCCAAGTCAGAATTCCTGCCCGTCTTTGGGATGTGAGAGGAAACCGGAGCACCCGGAGGAACCTCATAAGGGGAGTGTGCAAGCCCCACGCGGACAGCACCCGAGGTCAGAATCGATCCCGGGTCTCTGGCGTTGTGAGGCAGCGGTTCTACCCGCTGCGCCACTGGGACGCCCTTTTGTGTCACCATAAACTCCCCAGAAATTCAAAAATGTCAACTATCGGGATGGCTTTTCGATGGAAAATCGGATAATTGTTGGTTCCCCAAAATGTTTAGCAAGAAGGTGTATTAAAAACAAATTGGGAGTCACAACTCTCACTCCCACCGTTCCCCAGGGAAGCCTTTCATCAAAGCTGGAACATGAAGACGTTTTGGTGCTCCATCTGCGCCCCTCTCCCAGTGTGACGCTCCCTCAGTACCTCCCCTCCCTCAGTACCTCCCCACCCTCAGTACCTGCCCCCTCCCTCAGTACCTCCCCTCCCTCAGTACCTCCCCTCCCTCAGTACCTCCCCTACCTCAGTACCTCCCCACCCTCAGTACCTGCCCCCTCCCTCAGTACCGCCCCTCCCTCAGTACCGCCCCTCCCTCAGTACCGCCCCTCCCTCAGTACCGCCCCTCCCTCATTACTTCCCCTCCCTCAGCACCTCCCCTCCCTCATTACCTCCCCACCCTCAGTACTTACAGAAACCTCTACGCTGGTGACCGCAACCTCTGCAGCGGGTAACAGCTCGGACGTGAATGATTGAATATCCGACAGTACATCATGAAAGATGAAGGGTGTCTGAAAGACAAAAGCAGCGGGCAGGTTACCAAGATAGACATGGTCGTAAAGACTTCCTGCCTCTAGGCCTTCATCAGACTGGGTCCCTCTTCATTCTCTCGTGATCTCCCAACATGACCTCCCTACTTCTATATTCAAATCTCTATTTGAATATAGAAGTAGGGAGGTCATGTTGGGAGATCACGAGAGAATGAAGAGGGACCCAGTGTGGGGGGGATTGCCGAGAACAAAGAGGGATGTTTGGGACTACATTGAACACATTGCAACTTTGTCCGTGCCCTCTAGGTGGCGACCCTTTGCATACTTTGTGTCTGGTAGTCAAAACAAATAATTTCACTGTGACAAGTTACAGTAAAGTATCATTCACTCATGTTATAGTTGTACAAGATATTGGTGAGGTCACATTTAGAGCACTGTGTACGGTTCTGGTCACGTTATTGGTAAGATGTTGTTAAGCTGGAAAGAGTGCAGGGATGATTTACGAGGATTCACAGTGTCTCTTGCCTAGAGTAGAGTCATCGAGAACCAGAGGACATACAGTGCCCTCCATAATGTCTGGGACAAAGACCCATCATTTATTTATTTGCCTCTCTACTCCACAATTTGAGATTTGTAATAGAAAAAAATCACGTGGTTAAAGTGCACATTGTCAGATTTTAATAAATGGCATTTTTATATATTTTGGTCTCACCATGTAGAAATCACAGCTGTGTTTATACATAGTCCCCCCATTTCAGGGCACCATAATGTTTGGGACACATGAGTTTGTAATTGCTCAGGTGTGTTTAATTGCCTCCTTAATGCAGGTATAAGAGAGCTCTCAGCACCTAGTCTTTCTTCCAATCTTTCCATCACCTTTGGAAACTTTTATTGCAGTTTATCAACATGAGGACCAAAGTTGTGCCAATGAAAGTCAAAGAAGCCATTATGAGACTGAGAAACAAGAATAAAACTGTTGGAGACATCAGCCAAACCTACACTGCATGATGCAAACCACTGGTTAACCACAAAAATAGGATGGCCAGGTTACAGTTTGCCAAGAAGTACTTAAAAGAGCAACCACAGTTCTGGAAAAGAGCCTTGTGGACAGATGAGACGGAGATTAACTTTTCAGAGCAAGAGCAAAGTATGGAGGAGAGAAGGAACTGCCCAAGATCCAAAGCATACCACCTCATCTGTAAAACACGGTGGTGGGGGTGTTATGGCCTGGGCATGTATGGGTGCTGAAGGTACTGACTCACTTATCTTCATTGATGATACAACTGCTGATGGTAGTAGCAAAATGAATTCTGAAGTGGATAGACACATCCTATCTGCTCAAGTTCAAACAAATGCCTCAAAGCAATGGCATTCATTCTACAGCAAGACAATGATCCCAAACATACTGCCAATGCAACAAATGAGTTTTTTAAAGCTAAAAGATGGTCAATTCTTGGTCAATCCAAGTCAATCACCCGATCTGAACCCAATTGTGCATGCCTTTTATATGCTGCAGAGAAAACTGAAGGGGACTAGCCCTCAAAACAAGCATAAACTAAAGATGGCTGCAATACAGGCCTGGCAGAGCATCACCAGAGAAGACACCCAGCAACTGGTGATGTCCATGACTCGCAGACTTCAAGCAGTCATTGCATGCAAAGGATATGCAACAAAATACTAAACATGACTACTTTCATTTACATGACATTGCTGTGTCCCAAATATTATGGTGCCTTGAAATGGGGGGGGAACTATGTATAAACACTCCTGTAATTTCTACATGGTGAAATCTATAAAAATGGCCTCTATTAAAATCTGACAATGTGCACTTTAACCACATGTGATTTTTTTCTATTACAAATCTCAAATTGTGGAGTACAGAGGCAAATAAATAAATGGTGGGTCTTTGTCCCAAACATTATGGAGGGCACTGTAGGTTTAAGGTGAGGGGGGAAATCCAAGGGGTCATTTTTCTTTACACAAGGGTTGTGGGTGTATGGAATGAGCTGCCGAAGAAGGTGGTTGAGGCAGGTACTATTGCAACGTATAGACAGGGCCAAACGAGGGGCAGGTAGGACTAGTGTAGATGGGTCTTGTTGGCCGGAGAGAACACGTTATGCCAGAGGGCACAGCCTCAAAGTAAAAGGACGTACCTTTAGAAAGGAGAAGAGAAGGAATTTCTTTAGCCAGAAGGTGGTGAATCTGTGGAATTCATTGGCACAGATGGTTATGGAGGCCAAGTCATTGTGTGTAGGAAGGAACTGCAGATGCTGATTTACAGCGAAAATAGACACAAAATGCTGGAGTAATCTGAAGAAGGGTCTCAGCCCGAAACGCCACCCATTCCTTCTCTCCTGCCCCGCTGAGTTACTCCAGCATTTTATATCTATCTTCCAAGTCATTGGGTGTTTTTAAGTTGGAGATTGACAGATGATTAGTAAGGGTGTCAGGGAGAGTAGGCAGGATAATGGGGTCGAGAAGGAAAGAGAGATCAGCCATGATTGAAAGCCATAGTAGACTCGATGGGCCGAATGGCCCAATTCTGCTGCTATATCTTATGAAATTGTGAACTTGCTACGTACCAAATACGAATCTATATCCAAGTGGGAATGAGCTTGAATCCCCTTGTATTCGTACTTAATGTCTGGGTCCTCGTAGATATCCGACTCTGGAAGCAGAGAGAGCAGGAAGGAGCAGGAACCAAGTCAGCAAACAATGGCGCAGTTCCGCTTCTGTCAGCATTCAAGACACCGGGATCCCCGTCTGGAGAAATCCAACTGCGACCCCTTCCATCCCTTTCTCCATCCCATACACTTTAGATCCCCACGAGTGGCAGCAGTGAAACTCCTGTATAAGCATCTTGCCTTTCATCACAGGACCCACACCACCCTGTTTATCCACACTCTCATCTCACTGACCACAGACCCACACCACCCTGTTTATCCACACTCTCATCTCACTGACCACAGACCCACACCACCCTGGCCACACTCTCATCTCACTGACCGCAGACCCACACCACCCTGGCCACACTCTCATCTCACTGACCGCAGACCCACACCACCCTGGCCACGCTCTCATCTCACTGACCACAGGACCCACACCACCCTGTTTATCCACACTCTCATCTCACTAACCACAGACCCACACCACCCTGTTTATCCACACTCTCATCTCACTGACCACAGACCCACACCACCCTGGCCACGCTCTCATCTCGCTGCTACCATCGGGAAGAAGGTACAGGAGCCTGAAAACATGACCTCCAGGTTCAAGAACAGCTTCTTCCCAGTAACCAACAGGTTCTTGAGCGCTGCACACTAATTAAACTTCGAACGGTCTTAGTTGCACTTGGAACTTCGGGCTTTTGTTTTGCACCAATAGTGTTTTTTTTAAATTTATTTAACTTTTTTTCATTTGTTTGTTATGTAATCTATTGAGTACTGTGTTTACAGACCCTTTGTGCTGCTGCAAGTAAGAATAACATTGTTCCGTTTTGGGACATATGACAATTGAACACTCTTAAAAGCCTTGGTTTGGAGGATGGCACGATGTCGCAGCGGTAGAGCTGCTGTCTTACAGCGCCAGAAACCCGGGTTCGATCCTGACTACAGGTACAGCCTGTACAGATCTTGTACATTGCCCCCGTGATCTCATGGGTTTTCTCCGGGTGCTCTGGTTCCCGCCCACACTCCAAAAACATGCAGGTTTGAAGGTTAATTGGTTTCGGTAAGTTGCAAAATTGTCCCTAGTGTGTAGGATAGTGCTCCTAAACACAAAATGCTGGAGTAATTCAGCGTGTCAGGCAGCATCTCTGGAGAGAAGGAATAGGTGACGTTTTGGGTCAAGACCCTTCATCAGACAGAGTACAGTGCTAGTGTACGGGGTGATCGCTGGTCAGTGTGGACTCGATGGGCCGAAGGGTCTATTTCCGCGCTATAGCTCTAAAGTCATAAATAAAGTCTAAAGTAGGGCCACGCACCTCTGGCTGATGTATCAGACGTGTAGTCTGTCACTTCAAACATCAGCTTGTGGTGAGGGATGAGGAAGAGATTCTGCTTGAAGCCCATCAGGATATCTCCTGTGTCATTGAGGAAGATGGCGTGGGTGAGGGTGTGATCGAGAACTATCTCAGTCAGCAGATACCCCTGGAGATCCCAGACTTTAATCACGGCTTCACCACTGCAACATGAATAGAGGATGGGCACAGGGTAGTGACAACCAGAGCATCAACAACCGCCGCAGTTCATCGCAGGCAACAGTGGTAGATCTGCTGCCTCAGAGAGACAGCGACCCCGGGTTTGATCCCGACTACGCCTGCTGTCTGTCCATCCTCCCCGTGACCCGACCGCATGGGGTTTCTCCGGGTGCTCCGGTTTCGTCACATACTCCAAAGACGTACAGGTTTGTATGTTAATTGGCTTCTGTAAACTATCCCTAGTGTATGAGATATTGTTAAAGGGGACTCAGTGGGGCCGAATGGCCTGTTTCCGGGCTGTTCGCTGAACTAAACTAATCAGAATCGGTCAAATCATAAGTTGACATACCCTGCCGGCCCTGATTTGTTTTGCCTTTTTCTCGCCTCCAGTTTATTTCCCACCACTCCTCAGCTCTACTATCAGTCTGAAGACAGGCTCCAACCCGAAACGTCACATTCTTTTCCTCCAGAGATGCTGCCTGACCTGCAGAGTTACTCGAGTCTTTTGTGTCTACCTCTGGGTCAAATCATAAGCAGGACACATAAGTGCCGGAGGAACTCAGCGGGTCAGGCTGCATCGGTGAAGGGAATGGACAGGCGACGTTTCGGATCAGGTTCCTTTTTCGGACAGATAGAGTAGGGGGGAAGAAATCTGAATAGGAGAGGTGGGGGCGGGATAAAGCCTGATGAGTGATAGGTGGGTACAGGTGAGGGAGGGGTGATTGGCAGATAGCTGGAGTAAGCGACAAAGGCTGGAGTGTGACAAACCCCCCCCACCTCTTTCCCCCCCCCCCCCCCCCACCCAGACACACCTGCAACTCAGGAAGATGTTCTGCTTTGGGCAGGCATCAGTGAACACGTCCGTTAGAGACGCCGTCTGCCTCTCGTCCGAGTCACTCCTCTCGTCCAAATCTGAAGAGAGAAGGAGGTTAACACTCGGAGAGGACCAGAGCAAGTGAAGCTCCACGGACAGGGGTGAAGATCAGCTAATATGGACAATATTTGTGACTGACATCGGCAGACACCCTGGCCCCTCCCCATTCCCCCCTCTCTCGATGTCCCCCTCTGTCTCCCCCTTACTGCCTCTTCTCCATCTCCTCCTCTCTCTACCCCTTTCCATTACACTCCACCCGCTCCACCCCTCTCCCCACCCTCCACCCTCTTTCTCACCACCACTGTCAGTCTCCTCCTCACTCTCTCCTCTCCATCTTCCCCCCAATCAATTACAGTTAGAGTTTAACTTAGTGTTACGTGTACCGAGGTACAGTGAACAGCTTTTGTTGCGTGTTATCCAGTCAGCAGAAAGATAATACTCTACATGATTACAATCGAGCCGTTACAGTGTATAGATACATGATAAGGGAAGTGCAAGGTAAAGCCAGCAAAGTCCGATCAAGGATAGTCCGAAGGTCACCAAAGGGTTCAGCACTGCTCTCTGGTTGTGGTAGGATGATTCAGTTGCCTGATAACAGCTGGGAAGAAACTGACCCTGAATCTGGAGGTGTGCATTTTCACACTTCTGTACTTTTTGCCTGATGGGAGAGGGGAGAAGAAGGAGTGGCCAGGGTGCGACTCGTCCTTGATTATATTGCTGGCCCTGCATGGTAGCATGAGGTATAAATGGAGTCAATAGAAGGAAGATAGACACAAAAAGCTGGAGTAACTCAGCGGGGCAGGCAGCATCTCTGGAGAGAAGGAATGGGTGACATTTCGGGTCGAGACCCTTCTTCAGACGGAAGGTTGGTTTGTGTGATGGTCTGGGCTGCATCCACAATTTGCTGCAATTTCTTGCGGTCTTGGATGGAGCTGTTCCCAAACCAAGCTGTGATGCATCCTGATAAAATGTTTTCTATGGTTCATCTGTCGAAGTTGGTGAGAGTTGTAGGGGCCATGCCGAACTTCCTAAGCCTTCTAAGGAAGTAGAGGCGTGGTGTGTTTTATTGGTCGTTGCTTCAATATGGGTGGTCCAGTAGAAGTTCTTGGTGATTTTGACTCGGAGGAATTTTAAGTTTTTAAGTTTTCAACTATCTCTACTTCGGCACCATCACTCACTATCTCCTTTGTCTTGCTAACATTGCTAAAGGTTGTTGTCTCGACAACAGGACACAAAGTTCTCAATCTCCTTCCTCTCCTCCGTCTCATAGTTATTTGATATCCAGCTCACAATGGTGGTGCCTTATGCCAATTTGAAAATTGACTTAGATTTGTACATGGCTTTACAATCGTGGGTGTACAAGGGGTAAAGAAGGGGACTGAGAACGCATCCTTGTGGAGCCCGCGTGTGGGGGATTATCGTGGCGGATGATTTGTCCCCTATCCTCACTGATTGGGGTCTGTTGGTCAAGGATCCAGTTGCAGAGGTGAGTGCTGACATCAAGTCCCACGCGTTTGGTGATAAGCTTGGATGGTATCACGGGCACGATATGGTGGAGACGCCCCTCAAAACAAGGGAAGGTATCCCGCGCCAGGGGGCCACATGAGTGGCACGGGTGGGGGACAGACTTGAGAAATGTATAGACTGTATTGAACAAGGTGTAGAGCCTCCGAAAATGTCAGATGAATTTTTCCGCATGGTTCACGTATTGTATATATTTATTATTTGAATAAAGTCTATTGTGAAATTAAAAAAAAAAATCCTGATATTAAAGGCCCTGTCCCACTGTACGAGGTAATTCAAGTTCTCCCGAGTTTTCCCCTGATTCAAACTCGGAGAATGTCCGTAGCTGGTCCGTAGGAGTTTGTGGATGTCTCGTAGCGGCTCGTACGAGTAAAAAGTAACCATTTTTTTTATCACGAGTATTTATTTACTCGTGGACAGTTTTTGCAGGGATGAAAAAACGTCACGAGTTTACCGGATTCCCCGTTAGCAATTCGAGCCGCTACGAGACATCCACGTACTCCTACGGACCCGCTACGGGCATTCTCCGAGTTCGGGTCAGGGGTAAACTCGGGAGAACTCTTGAATTACCTCATCCAGTGGGACAGGGGCTTAAAGGCAGAGCTGTAAGTGGGTCAAGACCCCTGGGTAGACTGGTTTTAATGTGTTCCATAACTAGCCTCTCAAAATATTTCATGAAGACGGATGTCAAGGCCACTGGACGGTAGTCGTTTAGGCAGGAGGTCTTGCTTTTTTTCAGCACCGGGATGATGGTGGTCTTCTTGAAGCAGGTGAGTACCTCAGAACGGAGTAGGGAGAGATTAAAGATGTCTGCGAATACTCCCGCTAGCTGGTCCGCGCGGCTACGAAGGACATGGCCAGGAACTCCGTCTGGGCCAGTTGCTTTTCGTGGGTTCACCCCCTCACCCCCACCCCCTCTCCCCCTCCCTCTCCTCCCCCTCTACCCCCTCTCACTCTTCCCCTCTCCGTGTCTCTCCCCCTCTCGCTCTGCCCGTCAACCCCCTTCCCCCACCCCCCCTCTCCCCCTCGCTCTGTGATACATGCCAAGTCTCTGTCTCACCTTGCTTTGAGGGAGAGACCACTACAGACACCACCCTTTGGGTATAACAATACACAATAGACAATAGGTGCAGGAGTAGGCCATTCAGCCCTTCGAGCCAGCACCACCATTCAATGTGATCATGGCTGATCATCCCTAATCAGTACCTCGTTCCTGCCTTCTCCCCATATCCCCTGACTCTGCTTTCTTTAAGAGCCCTACCTAGCTCTCTCTTGAAAGTATCCAGTGAACCGGCCTCCACCGGCAGAGAATTCCACAGACTCACAACTCTCTGTGTGAAGAAGTGTTTCCTCGTCGCGTTCTAAATGGCTTACAGCTTATTCTTAAACTGTGGCCCCTGGTTCTGGACTCCCCCAACATTGGGAACATGTTTCCTGCCTCTAGCATGTCCAAACCCTTAATAATCTTATATGTTTCAATGAGATTCCCTCTCATCCTTCTAAACTCCAGAGTATTCAAGCCTAGCCGCTCCATTCTCTCAGCATATGACAGTCCCACCATCCCGGGAATTAACCTTGTAAACCTACACTGCACTCCCTCAATAACAAGAATGTCCTTCCGCAAATTAGGGCACCAAAACTGCACACAATACTCCGGATGTGGTACCACTAGGGCCCTATACAACTGTAGAAGGACCTCTGCTCCTATACTCAACTCCTCTTGTTATGAAGGCCAACGTGCCATTCGCTTTCTTCTCTGCCTGCTGTACCTGTATGCTTACTTTCATTGACTGATGAACAAGGACCTCCAGATCCCGTTGTACTTCCCCTTTTCCCAAGTTGACCACTGAGTCTCATCTCTGCCTTGAATGGGTTTATGCAGCCACCCTTCCTCCTGCACCCTCCTCTCTCCCCTTCCACCCTCCCCCCTCCCCCACACGCCTGGGATCTTCCCCTGGTGACCCCAGGCCACACACAGCTCACCTGGCGGTGTGGTGATAGATGCCGGAAGTAGCCAGGAGCTGGTGGCTGTGAAGTTGGAGAAGATGATTGACCCGGACTCCAGCCCCAGACACAGGTGACTGTCCTGAAACCAAACACATTCACCTATCAATGGTTCGACGCCGTTTTATTGTCGGGCATGCGTAGAGGGTGGCACAGTGGTAGAGTTGCTGCCTTACCAGCCCCAGAGACCCGGGTTCGATCCTGACTATGGGAGCTGTCTGTACGGAGTTCGTACGTTCTTCCCGTGACCTGCGTGTGTTTTCTCCGGGTGTTCCGGTTTCCTCCCACACTCCAAAGACGTATTGGCTTGTAGGTTAATTGGCTTCGGTAAGAATTATAAATTGTCCCTTGGGTGTAAGGTAGTGCTAATGTAGGGGATGATTGATAGTCGGCATGGACTCGGTGGGCCGAAGGCTCTGTTTCCGCACTGTATCTCTAAACTAAACTAAACGGTAAAACTTTATTTGCATAGGTCACACATGCACGAGTCGGCATGTTTTGGGGAATGAGAATAAGGAGAAGGTGCAGAGCCGGCACAGACAGCACCTGAGGTCAGGATCAAATCCAGTTTAGTTTTGTTTATTGTCACGTGTACCGAGGTACAATGAAAAGCTTTTGTCATATACTAACCAGTCAGCAGCAAGACAATACATGATTACAATCGAGCCATTTACGTGTATAAGGGAATAACATTTAGTGCAAGGTAATGCCAGTAAAGTCCGATCAAGGATAGTCTGAGGGTCACCAAAGAGGCAGATAGTAGTTCAGCATTGCTCTCTGGTTGAGGTAGGATGATTCAGTTGCCTGATAACAGCTGGGAAGAAACTGTCCCTGAATCTGGAGGTGTGCGTTTTCACACTTCTATACCTTTTGCCTGATGGGAAAGGGGAAAAGAGGGAATGGCCACGTTGAGACTCGTCCTTGATTCTGCTGCTGGCCTTGCCGAGGCAGCATGAAGTATAAATGGAGTCAATAGGAGGGTGGTTGGTTTGTGTGCTGGTCTGGGCTGCGTCCACAATTCGCTGCAATTTCTTGCAGTCCTGGATGAAGCTGTTCCCCAAACCCAGCTGTGATGCATTCTGATAAAATGCTTTCGATGGTGCATCTGTAGAAGTTGGTGAGAGGAGGCTGCAACTCTAGCGCTGCGCCACTGTGTGGCCCTGTCGTATCAGGTCCAGACTCAAGAGTTCATAGCCCTCCCCAACCACCAAGCTAAAGTTAAACGCATCTGAAATGAAACATACTTGTAGGAACAAGGAAGCCCCCAAACCCCGTTGTACTCACTATTATCGAGAGGCTGACCGTGGAGAATGGGATGATAACATCGTGGAGAAGATACAACTTGGGCAGACTCCAGATCTTGAGACACTTGCCTGCAGTGTCCTGACCCATCGATATCAACTGGCTCTGATCCACGATTGACATCATGAAGATTACCTGTAACACATTACTCCCAGGTAAGTCAGTGATAGAGTTACGATAGACACAAGGTGCTGGAGTAACTCAGTGGGCAGACAGCATCTGTGGAGAACATGAATCGGTGATGTTTCGAGTCAGGACACTTCTTCAGATCCATGGATAGGTGACATTTTTATGTCAGAATGTTTCTTCAGACTGAAGCAGTGTCTCAACCCAAAACATTGCCTATCCTGTTCTCCAGAGATACTGCCTGACCCACTGAGTTACTCCAGCACTTTGTGTCTATCTTTGGTATAAACCAGCATCTGCAGTTGTTTTTTTATTATATCGAGTCACAAGGTCAGATAGCACAGAAACAGGCCATTCAGCCCAGGTTCAATAGAGGCCAGTTCATTGGCTATATTTAAGAGGGAGTTAGATGTGGCCCTTGTGGCTAAAGGGATCAGGGGGTATGGAGAGAAGGTAGGGATGGGATACTGAGTTGGATGATCAGCCATGATCATAATGAATGGCGGTGCAGGCTTGAAGGGCCGAATGGCCTACTCCTGCACCTATTTTCTATGTTTCTATGTTTCTACAATAGTGTAGGAGTAGGCCATTTGGCCCATTGAGCCAGCACTGTCATTCACTGTGATCATGGCTGATCATCCACAATCAGTACCCCATTCCTGCCTTCTCCCCATATTTCTTGACTCCGCTATCTCTAAGAAGTCTATCCAACTCTTGAAAGCATCCAAAGAATCAGCCTCTACTGCCTTCTGAGGCAGAGAATTTCACAGTCACAACTCTCTGGATGAAAAAGTTTTTCCTCAACTCCGTTCTAAATGGCATACCCCTTAATCTGTGGCCCCTGGTTTTGGACTCCCCCAACATCGGAACATGTTTCCTGCCTCTAGCGTGTCCAATCCCTTAATAATCTTGTATGTTTCAATAAGATCCCCTCTCATCCTTCTAAATTCCAGAGTATACAAGCCCAGGCGCTCCATTCTTTCAACATATGACAGTCCCGCCATCCCAGGAATTAACCTCGTGAACCTACGCTGCACTCCCTCAATAGCGAGAATGTCCTTCCTCAAATTCGGAGACCAAAACTGCACACAATACTCTAGGTGTGGTCTCACTAGGGCCCTGTACAACTGCAGAAGGACCTCTTTGCTCCTATACTTAACTCCTCTTGTTATGAAGGCCAACATGCCATTAGCTTTCTTCACTGCCTGCTGTACCTGCATGCTTACTTTCAGTGACTGATGTACAAGGTCACCCAGATCTCGTTGTACATCCCCTTTTCCTAACATGTCCAAGTTGACTATCTACACGAGAAGGAGGGTATTGTGCGAAAGGGGTATATCAGCCTCTAATGTAGTTTTTCTTAGAGATACAGCATGGAAACAAGCCCTTCGGCCCACCGAGTTCACGCTGACTATTGATCACTGGCTCTATGTTATCCCACTTTCTCATCCACTCCCTGCACACCTGGGGGCAATTTACAGAGGGCCAATTAACCTATAAACCCGCACATCTTTGGGGTGTGGGAGGAAACCGGAGCACCCAGAGGAAACCCACGTGGTCACAGGGCGAACATATGATGACGTTTGACGGAACTGGCCTGTATTCGCTGGAGTTTAGAAGGATGGGGGGGGGACCTCATTGAAATTTGCCGACTAGTGAAAGGACTAGATAGAGTGGATTTGGAGATGTTTCAACTAGTGGGTGTCTAGGACCAGAGGACATAGTCTCAGAATAAAAGGACGTACCTTTAGAAAGGAGATGAGGAGGAATGTATTTAGTCAGAAGGTGGTAAATCTGTGAAATTCATTGCAACAGAAGGCTGTGGAGATCAGGTCAATGGATATTTTTAAGGCAGGATTGATAGATTCTTGATTAGTACAGGTGTTAGGGGTTAGAAGGCATGAAAATGGGGTTGAGAGGGACAGATAGATCAGCCATGATTGAATTGGGGAGTAGACCTGATGCACCGAATGACCTAATTCTGCTCCTATTACTTATGAACTTATGAGAACGTGCAAACTCCACACCAACAGCACCTGAGGTCGGGATCAGACCCTCGTCCCTGGCACTTTGAGGCTTCTTTGGGTGGACAACACATGAAGCAACTTCTGGAGGGAGGTCAATATGACGCAGGGTTCGGGAGGGAGCGACCTCCACTGCCGGCGGGTTCCTGGTGACTCACCGGTCCCTGGTGGGCTTGGATGTCGTGGTAGGACACGTTCATCACCTCGGTATCCACGAAGAATATCCGTCCATCCTGTCAGAGGGAGAGAGACTCCATGACTGCTGTCCTCCCCATCGTCAAAGGCATCTACAGGAGGCACTGCCTCAAAATGGGAGCCAGCATCATCAAAGACCCACACCACCTTGGCCACACTCTCATCTTACCCCTTCCATCAGGAAAAAGGTATCGGAGCCTGAAAACTGTAACGTCCAGGTTCAGGAGCAGTTTCTTCCCTACAGCCATCAGGCTACTAAACACTACAACCTCCGAATAAGCTCTGAACTACATAGACTTGGCACATTGGTTATCTTTGTAGACTTGTTCATGATGGATCTCACCCCCACTTTTAGACTTTAGCGATACAGTGTGAAAACAGGACCTTTGGCCCACCAAGTCTGCGCCGACAGGCGATCACCCCGTACACTGACACTATTCTACACCCTAGGGACAATTTACAATTTTTACTCAATCCAATTAACCTACAAACCCGCACGTCTTTGAAGTGTGGGAGGAAACCGGTGCACCCGGAGAAAACCCACATGGTCACAGGGAGAACGTGCAAACTCTGTGCAGACAGCACCTATGGTCAGCATCTCTACTGCTGTGCAACTGTGCTGTCCACCTTGTCAAGGGGCATTAAATGCTGGCCCTGCCCATGACCCTGGACCTCGAGGGACTGTGACAGATGGTTTCCCCTCTCCCCACCTCCCCCCCGTCCCCTCTTCCCACCTCCCCCCCCCCCCCGTCCCCTCTCTGCCCCCATCCCCTCTCCCCACCTCAGCCCCGTCCCCTCTCCCCACCTCAGCCCCGTCCCCTCTCCCCACCTCAGCCCCGTCCCCTCACCTCCAGGCCCAAGAGCAGAAACTCCTCTGAGTCGGCGCATGCGGTCCCCTCACCGGTCGGGTAGTAGATGCGTGAGGAGAGGCTGGCGATACAGCGGCACGCACAGTCCGGAACCTTCCACAGGCTCTCGTCAAACGGAGACAGGCGCGTGTCGTTGGCAAGCGATCTAGTCGGCTCGGGGCACAGAGGGCAGAGTTGGTCACGGTGACATGCTGCACTTTCCCCCTCCCTCCAATAATGTGCCCCCTCACCCACGTTCATACGCCATAGGACCAGTATTGGACCATTCGGCCCATCAAGTCTACTCCGCCATTCAATCATGGCTGATCTAACTTTCCCTCTCAACCCCATTCTCCTGTCTCCTCCCCATAAACCCTGACACCTTACTGATCAAGAATCTGTCAATCTGCACCGTAAAAATATCCATTGACTTGGCCTCCACAGCCATCTGTGATTCTGAAGGACCCATATTTACAGTGAGATGGTGAAGAATTCTCACAAGAACACATCAACGTCCACGTAACCTCCCCACAGTAATCAGACAGCGTTGTCTCTTAGCAACACAGCTGTCCCTTTAACCCCGAGAGTCCACTGAAATTGCAAAACAATCGCCCTTATTGACACTTGCACAAGCATCAGATGATGTAACATATAGCCTATTATTTAGCTTTCAGCAGCAAAAATGAACTTACAATCATTACTTTCAGACTTGAAAATCCTGAGGGGAAAATGGCTGCTATCGTTTAGTTTAGTTTGAGTTTGATTTATTATTGTCATGTGTACTGAGGTACAGTGAAAAGCTTTTGTTTGCGTGCTATCCAGTCAAAGAAAAGACTACACATGAATACGATCAAGCTGTCCACAGTGCATGGATAAAGGATAAAGGAAACAATATTTAGTGCAAAGATATAACATTGTAGTCTGATAAAGTCCAATTAAGTCATAGTCATACTGTGTGGAAACAGGCCTTTGGGCTGATCCTGCCCACACTGACCAACGCCCCGTCTACACTGCAATCGGTCCATCATCCCTCTAAACCTAACCTATCCATGTACTAGTCAAAATGCTTCTTAAACATTGCGATACTACCTGCCTCAACTACCTCCACCGGCAGCTCACTCCATGCACCAAAACTGTGCATCAAAAAGTTACCCCTCAGGTTCCTGTTAAATCTTTCCCCCTGCACTTTAAACCCATATCCTCTGGTTCTCGATTCCCCTACTCTGGGCCAGTGTGCCTGATCTATTCCTCTCATGATCTTGTATTCCTTTATAAGATCACCCTTTATTCTCCAGCGCTACAAGGAATAAAGTCTTTATTAAGACAGTTCAAAGTCTTCAACTCTGATCCGGAACCCCTTTTCCCCATCAACACAATTGTTTTAATAATGTGATTTTCTACAATGTGTGAGGTTTCTCTGCTGATGTGTTATAGCGAAACTCCCCTTCCCACACTGACCTGTCTGTCCTGGGCCTCCTCCACTGTCAGAGTGAGTCCACACGCAACTTGGAGGAACAGCACCTTACAATTCGCTTGGGCAGCTTACACCCCAGCGGTATGAACATTGATTTATCTCATTTCAAGTAACCCCTGCATTCCCTTCCCTCCTTCCCCCACCCTAGTAGTTCCACTGTTGGCATCCTTGTATCCCTTTGTTATCCCAGCCAACAATGGAGCAGTATGGGCTCCATCCTTCCTTGGTCATCTGTTGCCGTCCCTGATTTTTTCTGGCCTTTTCTTACCTCGACTCCCCCTCCTCTCTACTTTAAGTCTGAAGAAGGGTCCCGACCCATAATGTCAACCATCCCTTTCCCCCACAGATGCTGCCTGACCCGCTGAGTTACTCCAGTACTTTGTGTCTATCTGTATTTGGTTCAGCAAGTAACTGACTTGGAATGGGGAGGGTTGCAGGGGTGGGGGTGGTTTGAGGTGAGGTACTGGTGGTGAGCGAGTATTGCTGAGAGGAGGTGGAGGATGGGGGGGGGGGACGTGTAAGGAGGCGATGGGAGGGGTGGGAGTGGAGCTAGGGGTGGCCTGGGTAGATGGGACACAGCCACAGACCACCCCCAATCGCCTCTGCCCACAATCTCCCTCCAGCCTGGCCCCTGGACTCACATCCGGCTCGACGGTTTGCCATCATTGGGGGTGTAGGCATGTCTGACTATTTCCGGAATGTTCCACACAGCGACTCTGCAGGCTGGGTTGGTTCTGCAGAGAAAGAGTTTGTGATGAGTTGCAGATGGAAATATATTGGGCAGTTATATATACAGCCACCGCACATATACACACTGACCCACCGCACATATACACACTGACCCACCGCACATGTACACTGACCTACCACACAAATACACACTGACCCAGACACACATATACACACGGATCCACCACACATATACACACTGACCCAGACACACATATACACACGGACCCACCACACATATACACACTGACCCAGCGCACATATACACATTGACCCAGCGCACATATACACACTGACCTACCACACATATACACACTGACCCACCACACATGTACACACAGACCCACCACACATATACACACTGACTCACCACACAAATACACAGGGACGCAGACACACATATACACACTGACTCAGACACATACACACGTCTGCAGGGACACACACAGACCCACACATACAGATTCACACACACCAATATACACAGATACACACATAGACACACCAACACACAAAGATACACACAGACCTTGAGATAGACCACAGAGATAGCTGAATGGATAGCAAATTGGTTTCATGGAAGGGTGATTGTGGAAGGTTGCATCTCAGACTGGAGGCCTATGACTAGTGGTGTGCCTCAGGGTTCGGTGCTGGGCCCGTTACTGTTTGTCATCTACATCAAGATTTGGATGAGAACATACAGGGCAAGATTAGCAAGTTTGCTGATGATACAAAAGTTAGTGGTTTTGCAGATAGTGAAGATGGTTGTGAACGATTGCAGCAGGATCTGGATCGATTGGCCAGGTGGACTGAGGAATGGTTAATGGAATTTAATACAGAAAAGTATGAGGTGTTATTTTGGCATGTTGAACAAGGGCACGTCCTACACAGTAAATGGCAGTCCTCTGGGTAGTAGAAACATAGAAACATAGAAAATAGGTGCAGGAGTAGGCCATTCGGCCCTTCGAGCCTGCATCGCCATTCAATATGATCATGGCTGATCATCCAACTCAGTATCCCATCCCTGCCTTCTCTCCATACCCCCTGATCCCTTTAGCCACAAGGGCCACATCTAACTCCCTCTTAAATATAGCCAATGAACTGGCCTCAACTACCTTCTGTGGCAGAGAATTCCACAGATGTGTTGTAGATATTGTTGTAGAGCAGAGGGATCTAGGAGTACAGGTGCATGGTTCCTTGAAGGTCGAGTCACAGGTGGATAAGGTGGTCAAAAAGGCTTTTGGCACTTTGGCCTTCATTAGTCAGAGTATTGAGTATAGAAGTTGGGAGGTCATGTTGCAGTTGTATAAGACGTTGGTTAGACTGCATTTAGAGTATTGTGTTCAGTTCTGGGCATCATATTATAGGAAAGATATTGTCAAGCTTGAAAGGATTCAGAGAAGATTTACGAGGATGTTGCCAGGACCAGAGGGTGTGAGCTAAAGGGAGAGGTTGAGTAGGCTGGTCTCTATTCCATGGAGCGCAGGAGGATGAGGGGAGATCTTATGGAGGTATACAAAATCATGAGAGGAATAGATCGGGTAGATGCACAGAGTCTTTTGCCCAGAGTAGGGGAGTCGAGGACCAGAGGAGATAGGTTCAAGTTGAAGGGCAAAAGATTTGATAGGAATCCGAGGGTTAACTTTTTCATGCAAAGGGTGGTGGGTGTATGGAACAAGCTGCCAGAGGAGGTAGTTGAGGCTGGGACTATCCCAACATTTAAGAAACAGTTGGACAGGTACATGGATAGAACAAGTTTGGAGGGATATGGACCAAGCTCAGACAGGTAGGATTAGTGTAGCTGGGACATTGTTGGCCGGTGTGGGCAAATTGGGCCGAAGGGCCTGTTTCCACACTATATCACTATATCAAGATACACACATAGGCACACAGACCCACACATACATACACACCAAACATGGACATGTACACGCCTCACACAAATAAGACACATGGACAAAAACCTACCACACACATTGACGCACACACAAACACACACTGGTGCACACGCACGCACATATATATTCAGGGCAAGGATCAGGCAGATGAAAGTGAAGGTGAGACCAGGGCCAAGATCACTGTCACCCAGCCCATGCACTGTCACTCACTTGATGGTGTAGATCCAGATCTCCACAGGCTCCACCAGATAGAAGACCAGGTTCCTGTTCCTGTTGTAGGTGTACTGCATCAGGGTCCTTATCGGCAGTGGGAGCACCACAGACAGGTTCACCCCTTGACTCTGGGACATGATGTGTAGACTAGAGTAGGGATCAGAAACACAGCAGCATCTCAAACCCGGCCCTCTGGATCTTGAAAACAAGCTATTGCTCTGGGTAAATATGGGTACATATTGGTATTTATGGAGCTATATTCTTGTATATTGGGTATATATGGGAATACGATGATATATTGGTGTATATATTGGCGTACCTATGGCAAAATATCTGGATATATTTATATATATAAACCATAATGTGGAGTGTTGTGGAACTGGAAACAGACACAAAAAGCTGGAGTAATTCAGCGTGTCAGGCAGCATCTCTGGAGAAAAGGAATAGGTGACATTTCAGGACGAGACTCTTCTTCAGACTGCAATTGGTAACATGGCTGGGGTGGAGGACGGCGGCAAGGACGGAGAGGGGCGGGTAGTGTAAGATGAAGTTCATTAAAATTATAGAATTACATGTGTATAATGCTGGGTTACAAGCAACCCCAGCGAAATATGAGGCGACAGAATTTGTGTGTAGCCTCACTCTGACAGTGGAGGATGCCCAGGACAGAGAAGTCAGTGTGGGAATGAGAAGGGGAGTTGAAGTGGTTGGTAACCGGGAGATGGTGTCGGCAGTCGCCTGGGCAGAGCATCCGGCCCCAACCCCGGCAAGAAAGCTCCCTCTCATACTTGTTCTCTTCCTGTAAGACGGTGACTCGAGTGGTCTTCCCTTTGGCGGAGGCTAAGCCGATGTGGGTGACGGGGCTGCTGGTGTGGTTCCAGAAGTGGGTGAAGTGGTTGATGGCATAGGTGTGGCAGTGCCGGTGGGAGCAGCAGTACAGCCAGGAGCTCTCCGTCAGTCCCATCCACTCAATGCCCTCCACCATCACCGACAGGCTGGGGAAGAGACATAGAGTCAGCATGGCTGAGGACAAACCGCACACACACACCGATCACACACACCACCCGACACACTGCGCACACACACACACGACCTGCCACACTGCGCACACACACACACACGACCCGACACACTGCACACACACACACACGCGACCCGACACACTGCACACACACACACGACACACTGCACACACACGACCTGACACACACGACCCGACACACCGCACACACACCACCCGACACACTGCGCACACACACACACGACCTGCCACACTGCGCACACACACACACACGACCCGACACACTGCACACACACACACACAACACACTGCACACACACGACCCGACACACACACACGACCCGACACACCGCACACACACCACCCGACACACTGCGCACACACACACAACCTGCCACACTGCGCACACACACACACATGACCCGACACACTGCACACACACACACACACGACCCGACACACTGCACACACACACACGACACACTGCACACACACGACCCGACACACACACACGACCCGACACACCGCACACACACCACCCGACACACTGCACACACACACACACACACGACCCGACACACTGCACACACACACACGACACACTGCACACACACGACCCGACACACTGCGCACACACACACACACGACCTGCCACACTGCGCACACACACACACACAACCCGACACACTGCACACACACACACGACCCGACACACACACGACCCGACACACTGCGCACACACACACACACACACTGCACACACACGACCCGACACACACACACGACCCGACACACCGCACACACACAACCTGACACACTGCGCACACACACACCGCACACACACCGAGCACACACACCACCCAACACACTGCGCACACACACACACGACCTGCCACACCGCGCACACACACACACGACCCGACACACTGCACACACACACACACGACCCGACACACCGCACACACACAACCTGACACACTGCGCACACACACACACGACCCGACACACACACAACCCGACACACTGCGCACACACACACACGAACCGACACACACACGACCCGACACACTGCGCACACACACACACGACCCGACACACTACACACTCATAACACCAGCAGGATGGGGCAGAGGCAGAATCAGCACTGCCAATGGACTGCACACACTGTGCACACCCACCCCCACACTCCGTGCACACTCACAACACACTGCACACCCCGTGGCAGGTTTATAGGTTACTTTGGCTTCTGTACATTTCCCCGTGTGGAGCTGAGGATAGATTCGGGGTAGTTTACGGATTACGGGGAGAATGAGAAATGGAATTGATGTTGTTTTAGCGTTGAAACAGACCCTTTGGCCACACCGACCATCGACCTCCCGTTCACACTAGTTCTGTGTTATCCCACTTTCACATCCAATCTGTGCACACTAGGGGGCAATTTACAGAAGGACAATTAACCTACAAACCCGCATGTCTTTGGGATGTGGGAGGAAACCAGAGAATCTGGAGGAAATCTACGTGGTCACAGGGAGAACGTGCAAACTCCACACAGAGACAGAACCTGAGGTCAGGATCAAACACGGGTCTCTGACCGTGCCGTGACCGAGCAGGTTTCTACCCACCAGGATACCTGCGCCTCCAGTTCCTTGTGGCTCCTCTCTGACGAGTCTACCCGCTGCACCTCCGTGCGGCCCTGCCACGTGGATGGTGTTTGACGGTGAGCCTGGGAGGGTTTACCTGAAGAGTTCGTTCAACGTGTCCAGGGACCAGAACCTGATGGAGCCGTCCTTGGAGCTGGAGATAAAGACCGCCCTGGTATCAGGGTGAAGCAGCAGGTTCGTGACGACCTTGGTGTGACCTGTGAACTTGTGAAGAAGGCTCCCTTTCCTCGACCACTTGTTAACTGAAGAAGGGGAATATGGAGCCATTATACAATTCCTCGGCCCACCCTGTCCATACTGACCAAGATGCCCCGTCTAATCTAGTCCCATTTGCCTGCATTTGACCCATATCCCTCTAAACCTTTCCTATCCATGTACTTGTCCAAATGTCCAAATAGGTGATGTTTCGGATTGAGATCCTTCTTCAGACTAAGAAGCAGGGGAGAGGGAATCTAGAGGGTGTGTAAAGGTACAGGACAAATCATACCTCTAGTTCACCTCATGCCAGACTCTCAGTCTGAAAAAGGATCTCAACCTGAAATGGCACCTATTCCTTTCCTCCAAAGATGCTGTCTGACCCGCTGAGTTACTCCAGCATTGTGTGTCTAGCTACGGTGTAAGTGAGCATCTGCAGTTCCTACCTTCAACTACAAGACAAGTCAGGAATGCTGTCCTATTAGACCTTGTGCTCGGTCCGCCAACGCCTTCCAGATCTCCCGGTTACTAACCATTTAAACTCCCCTTTCCATTCCCGGCCTGACCTTTCTGTCCTGGGCCTCCTCCAGTGCTAGAGTGAGGCCAAACGCAAACTGTAGGAACAGCACCTCATATTTCGCTTTGGGCAGCTTCCTACCCAAAGGTACGAACACTGAATTGTCCAATTTCAAGTAATTATTGTACTATTATTGTTTATTTATTTGTCTGTTCATTTTACAGAGTCCTATGTTTACATATCTGTTGCGGCTGCAAGTAAGATTTTTATTGTTCCGTTTTGGGACATATGACAATAAAACACTCTTGACGACTCTACCCTTCCACCCCTCTCGCTCTCTTTCTTGCTCCTCGACGCCCCACCTGATGCACACACATCTCTCCCACCATCTTCCTCACTCTCCCCTCCCAGTGACCCTTCTGCTTTCCCCCTCCTCCGTACACTCATCTCCCATACCTGAGTCCCCCAATTTCCTTCCCCCCCCCCCCTCTCTCCCTGGTCCACCCACCCACATGCCTCCCCCAGGGCATGCACTTGGCTGTCCGCGGGTGAGCTTACTGTGGCAGTCTCCGGAGCAGGTGAGCACCACCTTGTGGTGGGGCGAGTAGAGGCAGGCCGAGGGAGATGACCTGTGGGGCTGGGGGATCTTCAGCAGCAGCTTCCCCTCCGTGTCGTAGCAGAACAGGGCCTGGAGCGAGCAGCAGAAGACATGCTGGCTGCCCACGTCCAGGGACACCTTCTTCACCCACGTCCCGCCCATGTCAGGGTAGTCCGCCCTGCAGCACGGAGAGAGGGAGAGAGAGAAAGAGGGAGAGAGATGGGGAGAGAGAGGGAGAGATGGAGAGGGAGCAAGAGAGGAAACGCAAAAGAGAGAGTGTTCACGAGAGAGAGAGAGAGAGAGAGAGAGAGAGAGAGAGAGAGAGGCAAGAGAGAGAGGGCGAGAGAAAGAGTGCGCGGGAGGGGGAGAGGCGGAGGGAGCACGAAAAATAGAGCGTGAAACAGATAGAGCGTGAAGCAGATAGAGCGCGAGACGGGGAGAGAACGAGAGAGGTCGCACGAGAGGGACACACACACACACACAACGCCTAAACTGACACACACATGCACACAAGACATACACACACAATTGTATGTCTACATACACAGCAATGTGCAAAATGCACACACACATGCAAAAGTACACAAACGTACAGAATATATTTTAACCTTTGTGCAGTGAAGAATTTTATTTTTGGTACATAATGACTTAAAAACTCGTGGCCCTCTTGACACATGCACACACAAAAAATGTCCACACACAAATATACATCCATTAAATACACCAATGTATGCACATATAGACACACAGAGGCACACTAACACACACACACCCCGATATAGGACCCCATTCTAAATGTGAATAATGCCCTCAGAAGCTTCACAGCAGCGATTGTCAGACAGGAGAATCTCAAACTGAGCCCGCGACCCCTTTGCCAGGGATCGACCTCGGAGATCCAAACGTGGGTGGTTGCGGACTTAACATCATGGAGCTCGCGGCCTCTGGTCAGAGACCGACTTCAGAACCAAGCCGCTGGAGTATCGACTGCCCCGACGGTGGATGGGTTGACTGCCCCGACCGCGGGAGGATAAAGAGGAAGAAGTTGGACGTTTTGCCTTCCATCATATGTGAAGGATGTGGGGAATCCGCTGTGGTGAATGTTTACGTTAACTTTTATGTAGTTGTGTGTCTTGTTGGGGTTTTTATTTCGCTTGGCTGTATGGTAATTCACATATCACTGTACCTTATGGCACATATGACATTAAAGGACCTTTGAAAGTCATCGGGTAAGCTCAGAGAGTCTTTTGCCCAGAGTAGGGGAATCGAGAAACAGAGGACATAGGTTTGAACTGAGGGTGGAAAGATTTAATAGGAATCTGAGGGGTAACTTTTTCACTCAAAGGGTGGTGGGTTTATGGAATGACCTGCCGGAGGAGGTAGTTAGGTGGTAATATCACAACGTTTTGTGAAATATTTAGACAGGTACATGGATAGGACACGTTTTAGAAGCATATGGGCCAAACACAGGCAGGTGGGACTAGTGTAGATGGGACATGTTGACTGGTGTGGGAAAGCTGGGTCAAAGGGCCTGTTTCCAAGCTGTGACATCTACTCCCTCATCACCATACCTCAAGAAAAGTTCGTAGTTGGACATGGCCACGATCTTGTTTGTGCTCTTTGGGTTGACTTTGTACTTCCAGAACTGAAAAGAAAGAGATGTTCATTTAATGGGGGCATTCTCAGCCTTCAAAGGTCAACACAATGTACTCTCACCCTCCCCTACCATCACTCTGTCTCTCCACCCCCACCCCCCCCCCCCTTTCCTCACCCCTCCCATCCCCACCTCCCAGTAGCCCCCTTTGGCCTTCCCTTCCTAACCGGGCTAGTCCAATTTGCCTACATTTGGCCAATGTGCTTCTAAACCACATACCCCTCTAATGCGCTGCCAGGGATAGTGGTGAAGCCAGATACGATGTAGTGATGTTGACGATGCTTTTGGATAGGGACAGATATGCAGGGAATGGAGGGGTATCACTTGAAATTGGAGAATTCAATATTCAAACCGCTGGGTTGTAAACTACCCAAGCAGAATATGAGGCCAGTCTGTGGCCCCACTCTGACGATGGAGGAGGCCAGGTCAGAAAGGCTGGTGTGGGAATGGGAAGTTGATGAGAGAAATGTGTACGCACTGGAGGAGAACCAGGGGAAGGTGGGGGTGGGGGGGTTTCACTTGAAACTGGATTTTTATACCATTGGGTTGTGAGGTAAATATGAGGTTATCCACTTTGGTGGCAAAAACAGGAAAGTAGACTATAATCTAAATGGTGGCCGATTAGGAAAGGGGGAGATGCAACGAGACCTGGGTGTCATGGTACACCAGTCATTAAAAGTAGGCATGCAGGTGCAGCAGGCAGTGAAAAAAGTGAATGGTATGTTAACATTCATAGCAAAAGGATTTGAGTATAGGAGCAGGGAGGTTCTACTGCAGTTGTACAGGGTATTGGTGAGACCACACCTGGAGTATTGTGCACAGTTTTGGTCTCCAAATCTGAGGAAAGACATTCTTGCCTTAGAGGGAGTGCAGAGAAGGTTCACCAGACTGATTCCTGGGATGTCAGGATTTTCATATGAAGAAAGGCTGGATAGACTCGGTTTGTACTCGCTAAAATTTAGAAGATTGAGGGGGGATCTTATAGAAACTTACAAAATTCTTAGGGGGTTGAACAGGCTAGATGCAGGAAGATTGTTCCCGATGTTGGGGAAGTCCAGGACAAGGGGTCACAGTTTAAGGATAAAGGGGAAATCCTTTAGGACCGAGATGAGAAAAACATTGTTCACACAGAGAGTGGTGAGTCTCTGGAACTCTCTGCCACAGAAGGTAGTTGAGGCCAGTTCATTGGCTATATTTAAGAGGGAGTTAGATGTGGTCCTTGTGGCTAAAGGGATCAGGGGGTATGGAGAGAAGGCAGGTACAGGATACTGAGTTGGATGATCAGCCATGATCATATTGAATGGCGGTGCAGGCTCGAAGGGCCGAATGGCCTACTCCTGCACCTGTTTTCTATATTTCCATGTTTCTATGTACCCAAGTGGAATATGTGGTGCTGTTCCTCCAAGATCGAAGATATTTACCTTGACTCCACCGATGCCGCCAGTAATAAGCTCATCGGTCTTCGGGTTAAATACGATAGACTTCACCACTTTCATGTCAGAGTTGAGAACTGCAAAGGTCTCATAGAAATCCTTGTTGTAGACCTGCAGAGAGAGTTCAGCCAGAAATCATCGCTGGAGCCTCTTCCTCGAGGGATTCCACTTCTACCTCCTGCTTTGGGGTAAGTCTGCGATCGGGTAATGCCTAAAGAGTTCAAGTGACACCTACTCCCACATCCAAACACCACACACCTGGGTAAACACCCTTAGAACATGGAACAGCATAGCACAGGAACAGGCCCTTCGGCCCACAATGTCCGTGCTGAACATGATGCCAAGTTAAACTAATCTTGTTTGCCTGCACGTGATCCATATCCCTCCATTCCCTCCATATCCACATGCCTATCTAAAAAAGCCTTAAAAGCCACCAACATATCTGCCTCCACCACCACCCCGGGCAGCATGTTCCAGCCACCCACCACCCTCTGTGCAATGGATAGGTGGCATTTTGGGTGGGGACACTGAAGAAACGTCACCTCCATGTTCTCCAGAGATGTTGCCTGACCGGCTGAGTTACTCCAGCACTTTGCGCCTTTTTTCTCTGGTCTCGGCACCATGTTAGGCACGGCCATTTGTGGCCGAAGGGCTTGCTCCTGTGCTATACTGATCTATGTTCTGTGTTCCTCACATCCAAGGGAAGGTTTCTCATCCATGTCCAAAGTACCATGCCCGCAGATCTCCACCTGCCCTGCTCCCGGGAATGAAAACAAGTGCTGTCCGAACCTGCACCATCCCATTTGTCATTCACCCCTGTTGGTTCCCCCTCTGGGAATATCCGAGTTTCTGGAAGTTCTTGGTCCCCTCTTGCAAGGGGCGGCACGGTGGCGCAGCGGTAGAGCTGCTGCCTTACAGAGCCAGAGACCTGGGTTTAATCCTGACTACGGGTGCTGTCTGTATGGAGTTTGCATGTTCTCCCTCTGATAGTGTGGGTTTTCTCCAGGTGCCCCGGTTTCCTCCCACACATCAAAGACGCACAGGTTTGTAGGTTAATTAGATTTGGTAAATAAATTGTTCCTAGTGTGTAGGATAGTGCTGGTCAGCATGGACTCGGTGGGCCGAAGGGCTTGTTTCCACGCTGTATCTCTAAAGTCAAGTAAATGTTTATGCGGCCTCGCCCCCTCCCTATCTCTGGAAACCTCCTACACCCTTTCAACCCCGAGTCTCTGCACTCCTCCATTCCCGGTCCCACCCCACCATCACCGGTTTGGCAATCCCTGGCTCTGGAATTCCATTGTACCTTCAGGGAGCAATCCTTTCCCAGGACAAAATAGACATTGAACTTGCTGCAGTGGATAATTTGTTTCAGAACGCTGTACATTTGCTTGGGAAACTCCAGTTCCCTTTTGCCTGGGGATAAGAAAGACTAAGATTAATCACACGAAAATCTCCCTTTGCATAAGTTACGCTCGTTCCTGTCAACACACACACTCTAACCCACACCAACCACAGGCCCCATCACACACTCTCCAAATGAAAGTATTCCAATATATCTCACCTCAGGATGACTGAGTGCTTAAAGCAGTTCTGGTCGCCCAGCTGTGGGAAAGGTGTCATTAAGTTGGGAAAGGGGGTTGAAGAGATTCACCAGGATATTATCTGCATTTCCGCTACTATTACTTATTTATTTGTTTGTTTCTTTTTTATATATATTGAACTTTTTTTTGTAGTTTAGTATGGGTTTTACAGAGTACAATGTTTACATATCTGTAGTGCTGCTGCAAGTAAGAATTTCATTGTTCCATTTCGGGACATAAAACACTATCTTGAGGTACAGGGAGTGGTTGGATAGGCTGAGACTATTTGCAGCTTCAGAGGCCGAGAGGTGACCTTATTGAGGTGTACAAGATCATGAAGGGCACAGATAAAGTGAACGCTCAAAGTCTTTTCCCCCTGGGGTAGAGGATTCTACCCCTAGAGGGCACAGGATTAAGGTGAGAACCGAGAGATTGAAGAGGGACATCAGGGGCAACTTTTTAACTCAGAGCTGTCAGAGGAAGCTATAGAAGGGGATACAATACAGCTTTTAAAAGACATTTGAACAGATATACGAACTGGAAGGGTTTAAAGGGATATAAGCCAAATGCAGACAAATGAGAGAAAGCCGGTATGCCTCCTAGGCCAGCATAGACAAGGTGGGCCTGGTTTTCATGGTGTATAGTTCTTTGACTATTTAGAGGCAGCAATTAATGTCCACACAGTAAGCTCACAAAAGGCTCGTCGGTCAGTGGGACCGGTAAACTCGACCGAACACCTATCGTACGGCATAACCGGGAGGGAGGGAGCTGGAGACGTCTAGGAGTGGGCCAGCAGGCGGGTGAACCGGGGAAATGCCTCCAGCACCTTCAAGGTCGGCTGCAGGATGCTCCCAGGGTACACAAAGATGGCCAGGTGAGGAGAGGAGAGGGAGGTCAGTTCGTGGGA
Organism: Amblyraja radiata; assembly: GCF_010909765.2. Lineage (NCBI taxonomy): Eukaryota > Metazoa > Chordata > Chondrichthyes > Rajiformes > Rajidae > Amblyraja > Amblyraja radiata. The sequence goes on from NC_045973.1 coordinate 26,562,783, forward strand.
ACTGCTCGAGTGCATCGAGCTCATTCAATTTTAGGTTTCCTTCTTCAGAAGCTTAAAGAACTCGGCATATTATACAGTGCACTCTGAAAGTATTCAGGCCCCTTCACTTTTTCCACATTTTGTTACGTTACAGCCTTATTCTAAAATGGATTAAATTCTTTTTTTTTTAAATCATCAATCTACACACGATACCCCATAATAAAAAAGCAAGAACAGGTGTTTAGAAATGTTTGCAAAGTAATTAAAAAATAAATAATTGAAATATCACATTGACCTAAGTATTCAGTCCCTTTACTCAGGACTTTGTTGAGGCACCTTTGGCAGTGATTACAGCCTCAAGTCTTCTTGGGTATGATGCTACAAGCTTGGCACACCTGTATTTGGGTAATTTCTTCCATTCTTCTCTGCAGATCCTCTCAAGCTCTGTCAGGTTGGATATTTTTGCTTTCTTATTATAGGGTATTGTGTGTGGATTGATGATTTTAAAAAAATGAATTTAATCCATTTTAGAATAAGGCTGTAACGTAACAAAATGTGGGAAAAGTGAAGGGGTCTGAATACTTTCTGAATGCACTGTATACATGTGTACGGTAGAGAGCAAGCTGACTGGTTGCATCATGGCCTGGTTTGGTTACTCGAATGCCCAGGAATGAAATAAACTAGAGAGTGGTGGACATTGCTCGGTCCTTCACAGGTACTGACCTCCCCACCATCGAAGGGATCTACAGGATCTACAGATCCACAGCACCCTGGCCACACTCTCATCTCAGTGGTGGAGTCAATGGTGGGGAGTCTGGTATGTGTGATGGACTGGGCTGGATCCACAGCTCTCTGTGATTTCCTGCGGTCTTGGGCAGAGCTGTTCCCAAACCAAACTGTGATGCATCCCAATAGTATGCTTTCTTCTATGTACCTGTCCATGTTCTCCAGAGATGCCCCTGACCCCTTCGCTGGAATTTAGGCGATTGAGAGGGGATCTTATAGAAACTTACAACATTCTTAAGGGGTTGGACAGGCTAGATGCAGGAAGATTGTTCCCGATGTTGGGGAAGTCCAGGACAAGGGGTCACAGTTTAAGGATAGAGGGGAAATCCTTTAGGACCGAGATGAGAAAAACATTTTTCACACAGAGAGTGGTGAATCTCTGGAACTCTCTGCCACAGAAGGTAGTTGAGGCCAGTTCATTGGCTATATTTAAGAGGGAGTTAGATGTGGCCCTTGTGGCTAAAGGGATCAGGGGGTATGGAGAGAAGGCAGGTACGGGATACTGAGTTGGATGATCAGCCATGATCATATTGAATGGCGGTGCAGGCTCGAAGGGCCGAATGGCCTACTCCTGCACCTATTTTCTATGTTTCTATGTTTCTAATCACTACAGCATCCTATGCCCTATTTTGTCTGAACTCACCTCCACCAACTGCGTTCAGGCGCCAGCTCACACAGCCCATGCTGTCCAGCACAATCAGCCGACGTGCCCGGGCATTGTAGGTAACTGCAAGGGGAAGAATATAACAATAGTGCACTCCCCGAGTCAGACACAGAGTGAAGCCCCCTCTACACCATCCCATCTACGTACTCACAGGGTCAGACCGAGAGTGAAGCTCCCTCAGATCCCTCTACTCTGAATCACACCATCTCCTTGGCCTCTGTCCTGGACTGAATCTTTTATTCCAGAATCTCAAATGAACCTCACCTTCCATAGCCTCCATCCGGTTTTTGGGAAAGGCAAATTTTGTCATCAAAATTGGGTGAAAATTCAAGACATAGGAACTGCTCAGAACTCCTAAAACCGATGATGGGCCGGTAAGATCACCCTCGCTGAACGCCTTTGGCTGAATTTCCACATCCTCATCTTCAGTCAACGACCTGTGTGAAGAGAAAAGAAAGGACAAGAGAGGAATAAACCATATAACCATATAACAATTACAGCACGGAAACAGGCCATCTCTGCCCTTCTAGTCCGTGCCGAACACTTATTCTCCCCTAGTCCCATCTACCTGCACTCAGACCATAACCCTCCATTCCTTTCCCGTCCATATACCTATCCAATTTATTTTTAAATGATAAAATCGAACCTGCCTCCACCACTTCCACTGGAAGCTCATTCCACACAGCTACCCCTCTCTGAGTAAGGAAGTTCCCCCTCATGTTACCCCTAAACTTCTGTCCCTTAATTCCCAAGTCATGTCCTCTTGTTTGAATCTTCCCTACTCTGAATGGGAAAAGCTTATCCACGTCAACTCTGTCTATCCCTCTCATCATTTTAAAGACCTCTATCAAGTCCCCCCTTAGCCTTCTGCGCTCCAAAGAATAAAGACCTAACTTGTTCAACCTTTCTCTGTAACTTAGTTGCTGAAACCCAGGCAACATTCTAGTAAATCTCCTCTGTACTCGCTCTATTTTGTTGACATCCTTCCTATAATTAGGCGATCAAAATTGTACACCATACTCCAGAATTGGCCTCACCAATGCCTTGTACAATTTTAACATTACATCCCGACTTCTATACTCAATGCTCTGATTTATAAAGGCCAGCACACCAAAAGCTTTCTTTACCACCCTATCTACATGAGATTCCACCTTCAGGGAACTGTGCACAGTTATTCCCAGATCCCTCTGTTCAACTGCATTCCTCAACTCACTACCATTTACCATGTACGTCCTATTTTGATTTGTCCTGCCAAGATGTAGCACCTCACACTTATCAGCATTAAACTCCATCTGCCATTTTTCAGCCCACGCTTCCAAATGGCCTAAATCTCTCTGTAGACTTTGAAAATCTACTTCATTTTCCACAACACCACCTATCTTCGTATCATCTGCATACTTACTAATCCAATTTACCACACCATCATCCAGATCATTGATGTACATGACAAACAACAGTGGACCCAACACAGATCCCTGTGGCACCCCACTAGTCACCGGCCTCCAACCTGACAAACAGCCATCCACCATTACTCTCTGGCATCTCCCATTCAGCCACTGTTGAATCCATCTTGCTACTCCTGCATTAATACCCAACAATTGAACCTTCTTAACCAACCTTCCATGAGGAACCTTGTCAAAGGCCTTACTAAAGTCCATATAGACAACATTACTGCTTTACCCTCATCAATTTCCCGAGTAACCTCTTCAAAAAATTCAAGATTAGTCAAACATGACCTTCCAGGCACAAATCCATGTTGACTGTTCCTAATCAGACCCTGTTTATCCAGATGCTTATATATATTATCTCTAAGTATCCTTTCCATTAATTTGCCCACCACTGACGTCAAACTTACAGATCTATAATTGCTAGGTTTACTCTTAGAACCCTTTTTAAACAATGGAACGACATGCGCAGTACGCCAATCCTCCGGCACTATTCCCATTTCTAATGACAATTGAAATATTTCTGTCATAGCCCCTGCTATTTCTACACTAACTTCCCTCAATGTCCTAGGGAATATCCTGTCAGGACCTGGAGACTTATCCACTTTTATATTTTTCAAAAGTGTCAGTACTTCCTCTTCCTCTGGAATAAAATAAATATTTTTATGGAGCGATATAGTCATACAGCACAGAAACAGGCCCTTTGGCCCAACTCGTACATGTTAACCAAGTTGCCCATCTGCACTAGTCTCACCTGCATGTGCTTCCCCATTTCCCTCTAAACTTTTCCTATCCCTTTATCCTGTAACTGTACACTGTGGATGGCTCCAATGTAATCATCTACCTTCTTTCCGCTGACTGGTTAGCTTGTGACGAAAGCCTTTCACTGTACCTCGGTACATGTGACAATAAACTAAACTAAACTCAACTAGCCTTGTACCTGCCCAAATGTCTGTTAACTGATGTTAATGGAGGTGAGGTTTATTATTGTCACCTGTACCAAGGTGCAGTGAAAAGCTTTGTTTTGCATGCTATACAATCAGATCAGATAATAGTGCATATAAATACAATCAAGCTAGAATCAACTGTGGTAGTCCAAAGGGGAAGATACAGAGTGCAGAATACAGTTCTCAATATTGTAGCGCATCAGTTCCATGTACCTGCCTCCCTCTGGGTAAAAATGATTCCCTTCAGTCTCCTGCACTCCAAGGAATAAAGTCCGCACTTTATGAGGAAAAACTCAACTTGATGGTGCAAGTGTCTGCTTGTCCGGGTGGTGGGTGTATGGGACGAGCTGCCAGAGGAGGTAGTTGAGGCAGGTACATTTTAAAGGCATTTGGACAAGTACATGGATAGGAAAGGTTTGGTGGAATATGGGCCAAACGTGGGCAGGTGAGACTAGCTTTGCTGGACCACCTTGGTCGGCGTGGGCAAGTTGGGTCAAACGTTCCGCGCTGTCAGACTCAATGACTCTGAGCATCAAACTATAACAGCCGCCTGACTGTTTTTTTTCCTAACAAGGATATTTTATTTCACTTGACTTCATAATCACAGTACACGCACTGGAAGGATCAATACTGTCAAATGGCAGTTTACAAACATCAATCGATCAATTATCATCCGTAACCACAATGCACTGGACCCCCCCCCCCACGGTGACCAGCATGCGGAGAAGGCCTCCAGAGTTCTCTTTCCAGGGACCCGCGGGCACGGACTTGGGCCAGGCAATCAACACACCATCTGACCTGTTGAGTTTCTCCCTTTAATCTTGATTTCACCGGGAAGTTCTATATTCCACCGTTTCCCCAATGGATCCGGAGATTCACAGTGGCTGACCGTTCCACCCACAACGACGCCCCCTCCTCTCCCACACCTACACCAGAGGCCCAGCACCCTTGGGTGCCCGGACTCAGCCACTCACCCAAATCTTTCCGCCGACATGTTCGAAGCAGTTGTGGCCGAGGGTTTACTCAAGCCCTGCACCGTGCTCTGCAGATGTTGCTCTTCAAGGCGACCGCTCACACCCTTTGCCAGATGTGTCCAGTTGTTCCTGAGGTCCTGCTTCAGTGATAGGTACAGGATAAGAGCATCAGATCCCACCAAACCCTGCCTCTTCCTTTCACTTCCAGGGTGGTTATAAGTTCACAAGTTATAAGAGCACAATTAGGCCATTCAGCCCATCAAGTCTATTCCGCCATTCAATCATGGCTGATTTATCTTTCCATCTCAACCTCATTCCCCTGCCTTCTCCCCATACCCCCTGACACCCTAATACTAATCACATAATCCTCTCCACCAAACATGACAAAAATTTAGCCATTGGGGAGTTATGGTTCTGAGCATGAAATACAAAGCAAGTTCCACTGTAATTTTATTGAGTCAATTATCCCGTTGAATATCAGATTGGTTCTTGGACCGCAGAGACTTGTACACAACCCCACCACCTCAACACCCAATAGTCATAGCACCATAGAGCTTCACGGCACAGAAACTGGCTCTACGTCCCACCTTGTCCATGCCGACCAAGCTGGCTTACTGGACTAGTCATGACCTTGGATGCTGTCTGTGCGTGGAGTTTGTATGTTCTCCCTGTGACCACGTGGGTTTCCTCTGGGTGTTCCGGTTTCCTCCAACATCCCAAAGACATGTTCGTGCGGGTTTGTAGGTTAATTGGCCCTTTGTGAATTGCCCCTAGTGTGAGGACAGTAGATGAGAAAGTGGGATAAAGTAGTACTGGTGGGAACGGGTGATCGATGGTCGGTGTTGACTCGGTGGGCCGAAGGGCTTGTTTCCATGCTGCATCTCAAAATTAAACTGAAACGAAACTATTTGCGTGCATTTCCCCCATTCTAAACCCTTCCTATCCATCTATCTGTCCAAATGCCTTTTATAAGTCATCCTTGTATCTGCTTCTAAGCTTCCTCTTGCAGCTCATTCCAGACATTGACTACCCTTTAAGTGAAAAAGTTGCCTCTGAGCTCCCTCTTAAATCTCTCCCCTCTCACCTTAATCCTGTGCCCTCTAGTTTTAGAATTCTCTAGGCCGGGGGAAAATGACTATGAGCGTTCACTTTATCCATGCCCCTCATGATCTTGTACACCTCAATAAGGTCACCCCTCAACCTCCCAGGCTCCAAAGAAAAAAAGTCCCAGCCTATCCAACCTCTCCCTGTAACTCAAGCCCAAGTAACAAAAGTAGACATAAGTAGATTGAACCCTGGGATGGCGGGACTGTCATATGAGGAAAGGTTGAAAAGACTAGGCTTGTATTCACTGGAGTTTTGAAGGATGAGAGGGATCTTATAGAAACATGTAAAATTATAAAAGGACTGAACAAGCTAGATGCAGGAGAAATGTTCCCAATGTTGGGCGAGTCCAGAACCAGGGCCACAGTCTTAGAATAATGGGGAGGCCATTTAAGACTGAGGTGAGAAACAACTTTTTCACCCAGAGAGTTGTGAATTTGTGGAATTCCCTGCCACAGAGGGCAGTGAAGGCCAAATCACTGGATGGATTTAAGAGAGTTAGATGCAGGAGAAATGTTCCCAATGTTGGGCGAGTCACCCGTTCACTGGTCTATCACTGCTCTAGGGGCTAGTGGAATCAAGGGATATGGGGAAAAGGCAGGCACGGGTTATTGATTGGGGACGATCGGCCATGATCGCAATGAATGGCGGTGCTGGCTTGAAGGGCTGAATGGCCTCCTCCTGCACCTATGTTCTATGTTTCTATGACACAAATGCTGGAGTAACTCAGCAGGTCAGGCAGCCTCTATGGAGAAAAAGGATAGGTGGCGTTTTGGGTCAAACTAAAGGATCCTGACACGAAACGTCACCCTTCCTTTTTCTCCAGAGATGTTGCCTGACCCACTGAGTTTTTCTTTTTCTTTTTTCTTTTAGAGACAGTGTAGAACAAGCCCTTCGGCCCACCATGCCTACCAATGATCACCCGTTCACTGGTCTATCATACACACGAGGAACAATTTACAGAAGCCAATTCACCTACAAACCTGCACGTCTTTGGAACGTGGGGGGAAACCGGAGCACCCAGAAAATACACACACGTTCACAGGAAGAACATACAAACTCCGTACAGACAGCACACGAGGTCAGGATCGAACTTGGGTCTCTGGTGCTGTAAGGCAGCAACTCTACCGCTGCCTCATTGTGTCACCACTTGCAAGAGGGGACCAGGACCTTCGGAAACTTGGACATTCCCAGAGGGGGAACCAACAGGGGCAATTGGTTAGGTTAGGTCAGCATGGTTACTCCAGTACATCGTGTCTATCTTTGGTATAAACCATATCTGCAGTCCCTTGTTTTCTACAGCCCAGATGATAACATTGTGATTTAAGGTGCACTTTGAGGTTATGGCTATTAAGAGTCAGGAGGCATATTGATGAAACGGTTCACAGTGGGGATGAGGATGCCGTGTTTAGGGTTTCATGATGCGAAATTGGGGCGTCATTCAGATTTTAGGGGGTCCCTATTTGGAAGTTCTTCTTGATCACCACACCATCACTAATGGTCTTTCCTTGAGATAAGATTTCTCTCGTCTTGGAATAAACCTTCCCCCTCGCCCTTCCAAGGCTACCTGGGCGTCTTCTCTCTGAGAGCAACGACCCCTTCATCCCAACAAACTCACTTTCGGGGTTCCGTTCCCAGTAACAAAATCAAAGCCCTTCCCTGGAATTGGACGGTCGCTCGGCGCCGCCTGCCTGCGAACAGTGGCGTTATAAACCCGGTTTGAACGAAAATACACCAGCGGCCTCAAAGGGATTGTCAGCCATTCTGCTCGTCAATTGTTGCCCTCCGATACATAATGCACTCACTGAGGCGGATACACCAGCAACTGCAGTTGCTGGAATCTTGAGCAAGACACAAAGTGGTGGAGGAACTCAGCGGGCCAGGCAACATCTAGGGAGGGAATGGTCAGAGGACATTTCGTGTCGGGACTTTTCTTCAGACTGAAACGTCACCTATCCATGTTCTCATGAGATGCTGCCTGGCCCGCTGACTTACTCCAGCACAGTTCCTTGTATTAACACTGGGACACCATGAACTACAGATGCTGAAATCTTGAGCATTCCATATCTGACCCGCTGAATTCCTCCAGTACTTTGTGTTTTGTTTTGCTGAGCGAAATGGAGTAACGGGATATTGGATCACGCACCAAAGGGCGAGATTAAACCGACGTTAAACAAGCTTCCAGTTGCAACTTTGCAATGTGCAAACGTGTCCCCACCCTTGGTAACCGCTACACGATGTAAACCAATTGCAAAATGTTGCAAATCTAAAATAAAAGCAAGGGGGCTGGAAACCAAAGATCATATAGATCTTTGCTGGAAATACTCGATCTGGAACGCAGCCTCTTACTCTCTCCCCTGTTGAGCGAATCTACCACTCCCTGCCCCGCCCTGGATACATACACACGCACACCTGTCAGATGGTTTCCCATTGCAGCATTAAAACCCCACACTCCTTTCATAACGTTAAATCTACTTTTATCACCTGACTAGCCAGCACGTTCTGGACCAAACGTTTAAAAACTCCTCAATTCCCTGCTTCTCCTCCTCCTGTACAGCACGGAAATTGGCTCTTCAGCCCACCTTGTCCATGCCTATCAAGTTGGCATAATAAGCCAATCCCATTTCAAGAGTCGAGTGTTTTATTTCATTTGTCCCGAAATGGAACAATGAAATTCTTGCGGCAGCGCAATAAATATTTTAATCTAAACACTTCCTACCCACAGACACAAAATGTAACCCAGCGGGACAGGCAGCATTTCTGGAGAGAAGGAACAGGTTACGTTTTGGGCCGAGATCCTTGTTCAGCCCTTTCATTCATTGTTCTTTATCTCTCTACATCAGGGGGTCGGCAACCTACGGCCCCCGGGCCGAATGCAGCTCGTAACCCGAAATCACACGGCCCGCAGACTTGTGTCAGCTCCGGTACCTCCCGGGCCCGAGGCCTGGTGGTGCAATGGCGGGGCCGCCGAGCAGCGCAGAGCTGTGGCCAAAGATCTTTGATGCCGACCCTGCTCTACATCATCGTCTACATCTCTCATTTACCTTTCCCCTGACGAGTCTGACCCAAAACGTCACCCATTCGTTCGCTCCAGAGATGCTGCCTGTCCCGCTGAGTTACTCCAGCTTTATGTATCTATCTTTGGTTTGAACCAGCATCTACAGTTCCTTCCTACACAGTTGAATCAATGATTGATAGAACAGCATGGAGCAGATTAATAGTCATACAGCAAGGAAACACCCCCTTTGCCCCAAACGTGCCCTTGCCCACCAAGATGTCTATTTGCGTAAGTCCCACTTGCCTGTGTTAGGCCCCCAACAGTCCACCTTCCTCTCCACATATCTGTCGAGATGTCTTGAAAGTCATAATTGTGTCCACTCATTTACAACATGCCTATGCCAGTATCCCTCTGGTACATGGAATGGCTGGGTTTTTTTTTCAGCCTAAGATGTCAATTGTTTCTCCCTTTACAGATTGGCATTAGTTTATTATCATGTGTAGTGGAGTAAACAGCGTTGTTATGTGTGCTATCCATGCAGATCATAACATACACAGGTATATCAGGCAGTTAAAGTGTAGAAGGTAGAAACAAGGAACTGCAGATGCTGGTTAACAAAAAAGATAATGCTGGAGTCAGAGTCATACAGCATGGAAACAGGCCCTTCGGCCCAACTTGCCCACACCGACCAACATGTCCGATCTACGCTAGTCCCACCTGCCTGCGTTTGGCTCATATCCCTCTTTTCTAGCTTCCATCACAGTGAGGAATGTGGGGAATCTGCTGTGGTGGATGTTTATGTTAACTTTTATGTATGTGTCTTGCTTTTTTTTTCCGTATGGCTGTATGGTAATTCGCAAATCACTGTACCTTAATTGTTACATGTGACAATAAAAGACCTTTGAAACCTGTAAATCTGTCCTATCCAAGTACCTGTCTAAATGTTTCTTAAATGTTGCGATACTAGCTGCCTCAAATACCTCCTCCAGCAGCTCATTCCATATACCCACTAGCCTTAGTGTAAAAACATAACCCCTCGGGTTTCTATTAAATCTATCCCCCCTCATTTTAAACTTATGTCCTCTGGTTCTCAATTTCCCTGCTCTGCGCAAGACACTGGATTTACCCAAATCTGTTCCTCTCATGATTTTATACCCACCTCTATAAGATCACCCCTCATCCTCCTGAGTGGCTGCGCTCGAAGGAATAAATTCCTAGCCTGCCCACTCTCCTATAGCTTGGGGCCCTCTGTGTTCAGCCAACATCCCCTAGCTTGAATAACCCAGCAGGTCAGGCAGCATCCCTGGAAAACATGGACAGGTGACGTTTCATGTTAAGACCTTTCTTCAGCCTGCAGGGAGGAAAGAAAGCTAGAGAAGTGGAGAGTGTAGAATATCATGTTACAGCTACAGCTAAAGTGCAGATAAATAGTAGAGGGTCACGGCAGGGCTGCCAACTCTCACACGTTGAGTGTGAGACTTGCGCACTGAGCGTGAGACTCACTCATTTCGCCTAATTCTCACGTTGATCACCGCATTAGATAAGCACCTGTGGACTTCAAAAAGTCAAATACTGTCTGACTTGCTGAGTGTTTGTAACACGTTTCATTTTGATATTTCCAGTATCTGCAGCTTTTGTATTTAATTGAACAGCTCATTTATTCTTTTAAAGCCCCTCAGTTTGTAAACAGGCCTTTTTACATGTGTGAACCAAGTGGGCGAGGGAAGCTTGCTGTTGGGCCCAGCCAAGCTGGCCATTCATGAGTCATGGCGCTGGGTAGCCGAAGGCTGACTGCCACCCCCCAACCTTCTCTCTGTCTTATGCCGAAAAAATCTGGTTCTATACTGTATATATGAGATCCAGAAGCAAGAGAATTTTCTGGGGCACAGTGGCACTGCAGGTTGTGCTGCTGCCTAACAGCACCTGAGACCGTGCTTGATTCTGACCAAGGGTGCTGTCTGTGTGGAGTTTGCACGTTCCCCCTTTGACCATTTGGATGTCCTCCGGTTTCCTTTCGCCTCCCAAAGACTTGTGAGTTTGTAGGTTAATTGCCCTTTGTAAATTGACCCTAATGTATAGGGAGTGGATGATAAAGTGGGATAACAGAAATAGTGTGAACATTTTATCGTTACCACGTAGTTTTTTCGCGAAGATGTAAAGACACACAAATATACACACGTACAAAATCAGACTTTTAATAAGTATATGATATGATTGCAAGATTAATCAACTGTAAAAGTAGACACAGAGACTGTTGGCACCTCGAGTAAATAAAGTGCTAGAGTAACTCTGCAGGTCAGGCAGCATCTGTGGAGGGAATGGACAGATGATGGTTTGGGTTGTGTTCTTTCTTCAGATGAGATCAGGCAGCTGAAAGCATGGATTCGGTAGAGGAGAGGTCCATTTGCAAGTGAGGGAGAGGCCTGGAGCTGTAGGAGCGACTGAGAATGTAGGGCTTAGAGGGAGAGTTGTTGCGAGGTGGTAGATGGAGTGTTGGTACCTTAGATCCTGGTTGGGCCAAAATTGCAAGTTTTGGAAACAGCTGGAAATCAAGATGTAGGCAAGATGCAGACAAAAGTAGAGGGGTTGTGTTTCATTTGCACATGGAGGCCATATCTTCAGAACAGAATAGTAGACATGTTTCTACATGTAGAAAGGTTTTAGTTCTAGTCTCTTTATTTGAGGTGTTAAATAACTCAAGACTGGAGGTAAAATCGTTTGGTCAAAGGGTTACAATTCACACTTCAAGGGCAGTACGTGCAAAGGCTGAATATTTAAGGCTGAGGTGGAGAGATATTTGCTATGCAAGGAAGTTGAAAGCTCACCAGAAGTGGATAAAATGCAGAGTTGATAATTCAATCAGATCAGCCACAACCATATTAAATTTTGGAGCATGCTTAAGGGTCCAAGTGCCATATTCCTGCTTGCAATTCAAATGTTTTTGTGAGTAGCATTGAACTGGTTACAAATTTTAAAGATTCTTAGCAAAGAGGATTTCCAAGTACAGCTGTGAAAGCCACCACTTTCAACGGAACTACAACACCAAAGGGAAATGCATTTACAATTGCAATGAAGTCTGGTTGCCTCCTCAGATGGGAAATCCTTACACACCATCAAGTTTGATATAGATTTTTATTAAATGTACTTTGGATAACAAACTTTGTTTACAATAGAAATGTTCCAGTTGGCGCTGCTTCGAGGCGGGATACATCAGACGTTGTAAACCAAAAATTCTGATAAGACAAGCACCATTGATAAAAAAAAATGCAAATAGAATATCATTCCAATTAAATATCCAAGCACCTTCGTGCTTTCCGTCAAACATACAAGGCCACAAACAATGTGATAGTGCATGCTTTATACCCAACCTCAGTATGCAGATGTTCAAAATTAAAAATCAGCATAAAGGGCGAGTGAACAAAACCAACAGGAATTGTTGACGGACAATCAAAAGCCACTTCAATTGGTCACAATGAGGACTACAGCAAGAGTTTTAAAACTGCCTTCTTTCAAAAGAAACAATCTACGAGAGGAGCTCAAGATAGAACTAAACAAGTTGTGACCAACAGTTCAACTAAAAAAAAACAAAAAAACGAGGACATCAACTTTAACAGAAATTTTCTGCAGAAACACAAGCTTTGAATGAAATTATTTGCAAAAAGAATTTACTACATTCACACATTCCAACTCATTTTTTTAAAACAGGGAAGTTTGGTCGGAAGTTCCTTATGCCCATTAGACTTTGCTAAGATTCAAAAGTTTGAGCAGTAAAGTGTAAGTTATAAACAAGGCAGTTCCTCACAATAACCAAACATATGCTTTCTGAACCATAATCAGTATATTTTTTGATAAAATATCAAAATGGGAGTGTTTAATCAAACGTAGCATATTCTTTTACAGATAAATTCTTGATTAAAAAAAAAACTTAAGAGTACAATGATGCTAGACCATACAAAGAAAAATATTAATTTCACCCCCATCAGCAGCCCAACGCACATTTAAGGAACAATAAACAGTAATATCACCGAGAGAGTTTAGGTACTAGACCTAGTACAGAAAAGGAAGCACAATCATCTGAATGGACATAGAGGTTCCAGACTCTGCTTGTTAGTCATCTGTCATGGCCTACCTGATAACAGGTTAAAAGCCAAAACTTCATGGAGGCACCACTTGGAGTCAATGCCCTTCCAAGCAGGACTGGAGATAAAGTTCAAACCAGGGTTTACCCCGCTGTTGCTTTGCATGCCCCGCTGCATGTGAGATCCTCTGCTGCGACACAACTCAAGACACTGCAGCAAGGAAAGCCGTTTCACGGTTCTTGCTGCGGTTTGTGTTGGTTTTACCTGAGTGGAAGCAAGATGCAAGTTGAGCCGGCCTTACAGCAGCACAAATGCACGCAAGGCAGTAGCATTACAACAGCAGGGCTTAACCTCAGCAGCCTCCTTTCTTCGAAATGTCCACACCTGATCGTTTTGTTATATCCATAGTTGTGAACACCTACAAATAAAACAATTAGTAAATTGAAAAACGATCAAGAATCCCTTGCAAAAAGTTTAATAATTTAATCCTATATATATTCAGATATGGATAGGAAAGTCATGGGCCAAATGCACACAATTGGGACTGGCCCAGAATGCCAATTTGCTCAGTATGCGACAGGTTTGGCTGTAGGGCCTGTTTCTGTGCTGTCTGACTCTATGGAAAAGTACCAGAGGGCTATTTGAGGGGGTACCAAATATAACGGACACACATATTGTTGAGCATGTACCAAGAATTTTTCATGGTCAGTTGCTGTCAGGGCCGAGTTGATTCACTAGTCAGACACACTTGGCTTTAATGTCATTATTAAGCAAGAAACAAGGACTCCACTTGGGAAAATGCCAATCTTGTGTTTGAACCGTGCTAATGTCTGTATCCTATGATTAAATGAAAATAGTCCACTCACACAACATGAGCATATGGGCACCATAAATCTACAGCCAGAAAATTTAAGAACTGCCATTTTCCAAATGCCCTTTTTTGCAGAATAGAACACGGGGAAAAGAATAAAGTAGAAGAAAAAGAACAAAGCATGAAGTGGTAAGTCTTACTTCAGCACAGGTTGGATGAATGCCAATCACACTGCTGAGCTGCTCTTTGGTCATGCCGCACTTCATCGCCGCACCAAAACCTTGAGTGATTTCACCAGCATTCGGACCAAGAATATGGAACCCCACCACCTTATTCTGTAACCAGAAGCAAAGCTAATTTGAGCATACTGAAGACGCACGACACATTTAAGGGGAGGAGATGGGAAGATGTGGCCAGTGGTTGGATCCCGTCTTCCCATCTCCTCCCCTTTTGGCTTTTCGCAGAGACTGCTCCCTCCGTAACTCCCTGGTAGATTCGTCCCTTCCCACCCAAACCACCCCCTCTCCTGGCACTTTCCCTTGCAACCGCAGGAAATGCTACACTTGTCGCTTTATCTCCCCCCTTGACTCCATTCAAGGACCCAAGCAGTCTTTCCATGTGCGGCAGAGGTTCACCTGCACCTCCTCCAACCTCATATATTGCATCCGCTGCTCTACATCGATGAGACAAAGCGTAGGCTTGGCGATCGTTTCGCCCAACACCTCCGCTCGGTTCACAATAACTAACCTGATCTCCCGGTGGCTCAGCTCAAATGTTTCCTTCTTAAACATTATCAACTCCCCCTCCCATTCCGAATCCGACCTTTCTGTCCTGGGCCTCCTCCATGGCCAGAGTGAGGCCCACCATAAATTGGAGGAGCAGCACCTCATATTTTGCTTGGGGAGTTTATACCCCAGCTGTATGAACATTGACTTCTCCAATTTCAGGAAGTCCCTGCTTTCTCCTTCTTTCCCTCCCCTTCCCAGCTCTCCCACAGCCCACTGTCACCGCCTCTTCCTTTCTCCTTCCCGCCCCCCCAACCCTCACATCAGTCTGAAGGGTCTCGACCCAAAACGTGGCCTATTTCCTTCACTCCATAGATGCTGTCTCACCCACTGAGTTTCTCCAGCATTGTCTACCTTCAATTTTCCAGCATCTGCAATTCCTTCTTAAACATTATTAAAAAAAACTAGTATCTTACTGCTATAGGATAACACACAAGTCAATACATTTAAATACTGTAAAATATGGGCCACCTTTGGGCCACCAAGTCCATGCCAACCATTGATCTCCATTTTCATTAGTTCCATGTTATCCCACTTTCTCATTCCCCCCAACCCCCCTGCACACCAGGGTCAATTTACAAAGGGCCAATTAACTTACAAACCAGCAGTTGAGATGTGGGAGAAAATCAGAGGAATTCCACACAGTTACAGGAAAAACATGCAAACTGCATAGACTGCACTAGAGGTCAGGATCAAACCTGGGGTTCTGGCTCCACTGCGCACTGTGCTAGGCTTTATTAGTGGAAAGAGTTAACATTTCCAAGTTGATTACTCTTAATTAGAATTAGAAGACATTTTAAATTTGCACTATTTGCTGATCTTTTGTTCTAGTTTACATGAATGCTGTAAATCACAGATTAATCCAGGTGATATCTAGTGTTCACTTTGCAATTAATCACAATTTCATAAAAGACCTATAGCTGCTGTAACACAGATGGGCCAAGCGCTGTTCCCACATTTAATGTCTGCGTCACACCCTGAGCCACCAGATAAGTAGAAAGTAGCCAGGATCCTTCCACCAAACTTTTCCGTGAAAGGCCCCAAGTTCAATAACTAAGTTGAAAGGTTGTCGATGAGGATCAGATTGGGCGAAACCACACAGAAAGTCCTAGCTTTCTTAGTTTTCAGGGATGTTATGTTGAGGCTCTATACGGCTCTATGAGGCGGGTAAGGCCACATTTGGAATATTGCGAGGATTTTGGGCACCATATCTGAGGAAGGATGTGCTGGCTCTGGAGAGGATCCAGAGGAGGTTTACAAGAATGATACCAGGAATGAATAGGTTAACCTATGATGAGCATTTGTCAGCACTAGGCCTGTACTCGCTGGAGTTTAGAAGAATGAGGGGGGACCTAATTGAAACGTACAGAATGGTGAAAGGCTTGGCTGGAGTGGATGTGGAGAGGATGCTTCCACTAGTTGGAGAGTCTAGGACTAGAGGTCATAGCCTCAGAATTAAAGGATGTTCTTTTAGGAAGGAGATGAGGAGAAATTTATTTAGTCAGAGGGTGGCGAATCTGTGGAATTCTTTGCCACAGAAGGCTGTGGAGGCAGTCAGTGGATAATTTTAAGGCAGAGATAGATTCTTGATTAGTATAGGTGTCAGAGGTTGAGGAGAAGGCAGGAGAATGCGGTTAGGAGGGAGAGATAGATCAGCAATGATTGAATGGCTGAGTAGATTTGATGGTCCGAATGGCCTAATTCTACTTCTATTCCTTACAATCTCAGACTTGGAGATACCTGGAGAGTCAATTATTATCCACAAAATAATAGTGCAGTTGATACATCTTGGCAGAACTCGTACAAAACCACTCCTTGCAGCATTCCTGCTAAATTCGGTTCGAAACAACAATGTTATGGCATCTACATGTGAATAACAAAGGAGCAATTGATGTGTTTAAAGAGCCTAAAGCAAATGCCATAAATTCCCACATATTCTGGAGAATGTCAAGCAATTATAGGTAGACTTACATTTTCCAGCTTTGAGCAAATCACCTTGCCATAACAAGTATTCTTATCTTTTCCTGTTATGGTCCATTCTAATGGCAAGAAGAAACTATGGTACACCTGAAATGTGAAAAAGTAGATAGAAGACATGTAAATAGGAAACAGTAATTCTCCAACTTCTCTGCATTTAATACCTGACCTGTTTAAATGCCACACTTTGCATAAAGCAGCAATAGATAAAATTCCGCTATCGGTCAGTGACAATGTCTACATCCAGAGTTAAAATTTGCATATTTCCTAATAATATCGAACTATTCTTTACTTGCACTATGCAGATTGTACCATTCTGCTGTTGTGCACTCATTTGATCCAGACCCGAACGTTGCCCATCCATTCCCTCCACAGATGCTGCCTGACCCACGGAGTTTCTCCAGCACTTTGTTTTGCTCAAGACTCCCAACATCTGCAGCTTCATTGCCGTATCTATCATTATCATGTACGCTGTTTATTCTGTGAGCTTCTTGCAAACAAGGAATTTGTTTAAGAAACTAACAACTCCGCACTGCAGGTGGAGGGCGAGAGAATCTTTCTGGCAGTCAGCATGATCTCTTCTCACAACTCCTCTCTCTTCTCCCCCCAGGGGACACAGCCTGTGCCATCAATCCATATTGTTGTCAAGAATCTCCCCACACATTCTATTACCGACAAGATTAACAAGACTAGCCAACCATTTGAATACAGTGCCCTCCATAATGTTTGGTACAAAGGCCCATCATTTATTTATTTGCCTCTGTACTCCACAATGTGAGATTTGGAATAGAAAAAAATCACATGTGGTTAAAGTGCACATTGT
This sequence comes from Amblyraja radiata, assembly GCF_010909765.2. Classification (NCBI taxonomy): domain Eukaryota; kingdom Metazoa; phylum Chordata; class Chondrichthyes; order Rajiformes; family Rajidae; genus Amblyraja; species Amblyraja radiata. Next base: position 26,580,155 of record NC_045973.1, read on the forward strand.
CAGATTTTATTAAAGGCCAGTTTTATGCATTTTGGTTTCACCATGTAGAAATTACAGCTGTGTTTATACATAATCCCCCCAAAAAAAATTATTATGGTACCCTGAAATGAGGGGACTGTGTATTTAACATTGCTGTAATTTCTACATGGTGAAACCAAAATTAATAAAAATGGCCTTTATTAAAATCTGACAATATGCACTTTAACCACATGTGATTTTTTTTCTATTACAAATCTCAAATTGTGGAGTACAGAGGCAAATAAATAAATGATGTGTCTTTGTCCCAACCATTATGGAGGGCACGGTACAACACCAGTTAAGAGCATGTCACAAAAGATATCTTGTATATTGACAAGCACACACAACTCGTAGGAAACACGGGTGACACTCTTTCACACAATATCCACCAGCACACTACTAAAAGGAAATATTCCACATGCATTTTAACTCTTTTTCACCAGATAAAAGTTCATCACAATTCATACTGAGCTAGATGTCCAACAGATCAAGCCCTAGGCTGCATTTCATTGGTGCTCAAAGTACTACAATTAACGCCAGAAGGAAACAATAACTAAATTCCCTTCCTGTTCAATAGTGTTTTCAATGCAAATTCAGAGCACAGGTCATTTCAGGATGGAATATTATTGGAAAACCTTCATGAATTCGCTCTATGGCACACAAATATTTTCCAACTGTAGGTCATGACATTATGAATTATATTCTTACCCAGTTACAATCACCAACTGAAACAGCATCGAACTGGGCCATTATGGAATCCACCCTTGCGGAGGTATTCTGTTGCCAGCCCCGTTTTGTTCTGGCCTTCACTAGCTTTTAGTCTGAAGAAAGGTTCCAACCTGAAACATCACCTATTCTTTTTCTACAGGGAAGCTGCCTGACCCACTGCTTTACTCCAGCATTGTGTCTAGCTTCAGTATAAACCAGCGTCTGTAGTTCCTTCCTACTTATTTTGTGTGCTCCAAAGCACAAGCTCCTCAAGGTATGCCTACTTTGAAGAAATTCTCCGTCGTTAGCATATATTCCACAGCCAATAATGGGCCATTATGGACTCGGCCCTTCCTGAGGTCATCTGTTGCCAGCCGCTTTGTTCTGGCCATCTCTATCTTTCAATCTGAAGAAGGGTTACGACTTGAAACATCACCTATTCCCTTTCTCCAGAGATATGGCCCGACGCGTAGTTACCACAGCATTTTGTGTCTATCTTCAGCATCAAGCATTGCCAGCTTAAATGGAAAGATTTGCACCACTCGTGTCAGCTATGATTGTTTCAAACAAAGTGTCCAAACACCTTCTTTTGATGCTTAAAACCGCCATCGCTGTATCCCTCACATCAACTCTGAGGATTAGTGGCCTGGAATATGTTCAGAAACCCCATATACAGCAGCTAAAGAACAAGGCAGGCATATTACCACTTACCTTCTTTCCGAAAGCTATCCCATAACAAAGGATGAGCGCTATAGGCTTTCACAATACACTGACTGCTTTTAGAAACATTTGAAAAGTCAGCCCTTGCTCACTGGGCTAAAGTTCCAAAGCTGGATGTGAGCTGAATGACGTTGTTAGAAGTGCAACCAAACATCCCACTGATCAGGATTTACAGCTGCAAGGGGCATATGATGTTGGCTCCAATTTTAACTGGCTTGTATCTTTTAACTAGCAGTATTGAGCAAGACACCCAGATTGTCACACAAGAGCCCATGAGAAAATGAATTAATTCAGAAATGAACTGTGTTCCTACCTCGATATGTGCGTCTCCATAAAGTGTTTTAGCGTTTTCCTCAGATAGCCCACAACATCCATACTCCAAAGGTGTAAAGACAGTTGTGCATACATTAATATAGTCACACTGAAAATGAATAAGCAGAAATCATGCACTACACGCCACAATTCAGTACATTTCTAGTTAAATAGTAAGAGCAATATATAAGTTACATGGATATGCATGGAATCAAGACATAGGGATCATGTGCAGGCATAGGAGATTACGTGAACCTGACATCATGTACAGCATGGTCATAGTGGGCCGAAGGTCCTCTTCCTGTGCTTTACTATTCCATTGTCCAAGTTGCAATTTTGCCGATATCTACAATAATCTAACAAAATATTTAGAAATCCCACAAGGTAATGTTTGCCACGGTTTGCTACAATTTGCTGGGGCCAAGTCTGAAGAAGGGTCTAGACCTGAAACATCATTTGTCCATTTCCGTACACAGCTATTGCTAGACCCTCTGAGTTCCTCCAGCACTTTTTTTTCCCACTCAAGACTCTAGTATCTGCAGTCTCACGCCCTCAGCCTCCATGCTCCCTTTCATCTTAACTGCTTCACTGGAATATTTACTATACCATGTAACACCCCAAAAAAGTGAATCAAGAGTTGGGCTATGCATAGAAATTTTCCTTGCTCCCGCCGGCACAAGGAACAGAACATTGAAAGCGCACACCGCCAACTCAGGAACAGCTTCTTCCAATCTGTTATTAGGCTTCTGAACAGTCCTTTCATACGCTGGGGTATTGTCCGATGCACCTCCACCCCACTGAGGACATTGGTCTCTGGAACTGGTGCGCTACAATGTTGAGAACTATATTCTGCACTCTATCTTCCCCTTTGCTCTACCTATTGTACTTGAGTTTGAACTGATTGCATCTGTGTGGATAGACAAAATGCTGGCGTAACTCAGCGGGATAGCCAGCATCTCTGGAGAGAAGGAATGGGTGATGTTTCGGGTCGAGACCCTTCTTCAGACTGTGTAATACCACTAAGTGATACCACCATTGTACCATTTTGTGTGGTATAGCTGATGTGTTTGGATAGCATACAAAACAAAACTTTTCACGGTACCTCGGTAGATATGACAGTAATAAACGTTAAGCAAATATTTAATAGTCTGGAAAAACTGCCAAACCAAAGTTCTGAGCAATGGATTATCAGTGTTTACTGATAATGCATATATATTAACTATTTATATTTTGTTTGGACTTTAAAAGAGCTTGTCAAATGGGTAGCTTCACCCCATCCAGCTACTGTCCCCTCCCACAAACAGCGGCTCAAGGGCCTTAACTCAATTCACTGGTGCCTCACCCAGGCCAATGTCAGTCTGGTAATGTGCCAGATGAAAAGTTTAATTCGTTCCACTGCATTCACAGTCCAAAGTCGTGCACCTCCAGTATTAGTGGAATCTCCTTTGCCTCCCCACCCCTACACATCACCAGTGGTTCCTCTGCCATCACAGGCAGCATCTACCCCCATGCTCTTGAATTTCCTCACAAACCTCACCAATTCCCTTTCGCATAATGCCATTTAAAAAAAAAGTGTTCACTAAAAATTGATCATCAAAATGTTGATATTACAATATCTACTTCCGTGAAATGTTGTGGATTTTACAAAGTATCAACCATGTATCATTGGACAAGGAACTGTTCTTGACCCGCTTTTCCTTCTGTCCCAAGAGGAGTAAAAATTAAATTGATTGAAAGATACAGCGTGGAAATAGACCCTTCGGTCCACCAAGACCGATCACCCATTCACACTAGTTCTATGATATCCCACTTTTGCATCCACTCACTACATACTTGGGGCAATTTACAGAGGCCACACATCTTTGGGAAGTGGGTGAAAGCAGAGCCACCGAAGGAAACAGTCACAGGGAGAACGTGCAAACTCCACATAGACAGCATCGAAGGTCAGAATCGAACCCAGATCTCTGGCACTGTGAGTCAGCAGCTCTACCAACTGTGCCACTGAGTTCCCCTAAAAGGCTTTCACCACCTCAGAAATTTATGGTTGAGGAAGCTATTCACCCGCTGCGTCGATGTCTCCTTTCTCTCAGAATCTCAGGCTGATTGAGCTCAGAGACGGGATGGTAAATGAGCATTGGGACAGCAGTGTAAAGTATGCAGATTCTGCATTGACAGTACAGGAATATCACAAATCAAGCCAGCATCTTACCTTGAGTGAAGCACCCTTGTAGAGTCTGCGTGCCAGTAGCTTTCCAGCTTGAACAGCAACAGGGGTCAGTTCCAATTTGCCATCAATAACATCCCCAATACCATAAATGTATGGCACATTGGTCCTTTCTTCACTGTCCACCAAGATTTTCCCATTTCTGACAAAAATTAAAACTTAATGTAACCAAACTTTCAAAAATTAGATGTAACCAAAAGTATAAAAATACTATACTTAAAAATCCTCATTCCTCAATTCCAAAATTAAAGAGATTTTAAGATATAGAACTTTATTTAACAACAAGTTAACAAATTGCAATTATTTTTTCAAAATGTTTGCTATCATTTGCTAAAGTTATATGGCAAAGAATAATTACCCTGAATAAATTAGCAGTCAGAAAGAAACACTGTTCAAAGAAAAGCTCAACAGAAAATCACATGCTCTCAGCAGGTTCTTCCGCTGTATTTTTTACTGCAGTAGAATTATAGGCAGACATCCACATAACAAATAAAAAGATGGAACTTCCTGGGCAAAGGTCAGTATACAAAAACTGTTTTTATATTCACAAATTCTCCAAAAGTTTCCTTGAACCAAGAGCATTCAGTGGAAACATATTTACAATTTAATGATTTCTTATATTTCCATTCATGTACTTTCTCCCCATCCTGCCCCCACCCCCGCTTACATCCCGCCTCCACCAAGATACATTCATAGCAAGGCAATCAAGGAGCCAGTAACAAACTGGAAGTGAGTGGGTCAGGCAATATTTTGTGGGGGGGGAAAATGGACAGGCAACGTTTTGTGTTGGGACCCTTCTTCAGAATGGTGATGGGTCATGACCCAAAACATCAGTCAGTCCATTTCCCTCCACAGATGCTGCCTAAGCTTCTTCCGTGCTTTGTTTTTTGTTCAAAACTCCAACATCTGCAGTCTAAGCAATCAGGAGTTCAGGACATTGAGGAGTTCATAAGCCAACTCCTACACTATTTTTGATCTTAATATGATCGACGAATAAAAGATTTGGGGAACATGGGCATTATTGATAAGGCCAGCATTTAGTCCATCTCTAATTGCCCTTGAAGGTAGGTGTTGATTGACTTTTTCCATGAACCACTGCAGGAAGAATTTCTGAATTTAGGCTCAACAATAACAAAAGAATGAAATGTATTTTTAAGCAGAATATTGTGTAACTGGAGAGAAAATATAGATAGAAACATAGAAAATAGGTGTAGGAGTAAGCCATTCGGCCCTTCAAGCCAGCACCGACTGTTCAATGTGATCATGACTGCTCATCCAGAATCAGTACCCCGTTCCTGCTTTCTGCCCGTATCCCTTGATTCTGATAGCCCCAAGAGCTATATCTAACTCTCTTGAATACATTCAGTGAATTGGCTACCACTGCCTTCTAGGACAGAGAATTCCACAGATTAACAACTCTCTAGGTGAAAAAGCGTTTCCTCATCTCAGTCTTAAATGGCCTACCCCTTATTATTCTTAAACTGTGACCCCCTGATTATGGACTCCCCCAATATCAGGAATTTTTTTCCTGCATCTAGCCTGTCTAATACCTTAATAATTGTATGTTTCAATAAGATCCCCCCTCATCCATCTACAATGCCCTCCATAATGTTTGAGACAAAGACCCATCATTTATTTAGCAAGGTGAGGGAGGGATTGGGGAGGAGGAGAGGAGAAAGAAGAGGGAGGGTGAAGAGGTGCGTGAGAGTGCTGGGGATGATGGGAAATGAGCCGCACCTGCACAGTTGGGGCTATGGGTGAGTGGTGGAATATTGCCTGGGGGAACAGTTGCTTTGGGACCTCCCATGTGACAGGGACCCAGCAGGGCCCACTTTGTCTAGTTTATATTAACACTTTGGATGTAAATATAGGTGAAGTGACCAGTATGTTTTGCAGATGACACCGAAAGTGATGGTATAGAGGACACTAACGATGATTATTTATGGTTAAAAGGGGATCTGCATCAATGGGCTGATGGAGTATAATCCAGATAAGGAGTATTGTAATACAGAGACACCCAAGTGTGCAGATACGTAGTTCCATGAAGGAGGCAACACAGGTGAATAGGTGGTAAAGGAAGAGTCTGCTTGCCTTGGCAATTGGAATGATATGTTAGCATTCATAGCAAAAGGATTTGAGTATAGGAGGAGGGAGGTTCTACTGCAGTTGTACAGGGTATTGGTGAGACCACACCTGGAGTATTGCGTACAATTTTGGTCTCCTAATCTGAGGAAAGACATTCTTGCCATAGAGGGAGTACAGAGAAGGTTCACCAGACTGATTCCAGGGATGTCAGGACTTTCATATGAAGAAAGACTGGATAGACTCGGCTTGTACTCGCTAGAATTTAGAAGATTGAGGGGGGATCTTATAGAAACTTACAAAATTCTTAAGGGGTTGGACAGGCTAGGTGCAGGAAGATTGTTCCCGATGTTGGGGAAGTCCAGAACAAGGGGTCACAGTTTAAGGATAAGGGGGAAATCTTTTAGGACCGAGATGAGAAAAACATTTTTCACACAGAGAGTGGTGAACCTCTGGAATTCTCTGCCACAGAAGGTAGTTGAGGCCAGTTCATGGGCTATATTTAAGGGGGAGTTAGATGTGGCCCTTGTGGCTAAAGGGGAGAAGGCAGGTACAGAATACCGAGTTGGATGATCAGCCATGATCATATTGAATGGCGGTGCAGGCTCGAAGGGCCGAATGGCCTACTCCTGCACCTATTTTCGATGTTTCTATGCCTTCACTGGTCTGGGTAATGTGTACAGGAATTGGAATATGTTACAGCTGTGTAAAGTGTTCATAAGGCCAAATTTGGAATATTGTGCACAGTTCTAGTCCCCCTGCTGCCTGGGTGACTAGAACAGCATACAGTAAACTACAATGGGTGTAGAAAAGATTTACAAGGATAATCAGATCTGGAACGATTGAGCTGCAAGAAGAGGCTAGATAGCCTGTGTACTTTGTCCATGGAGTGTAGGATGCAGAGGGGTGACCGTATAAAGGTAAATTCAATCATGAGAGGCATAGAAAAGAGTGACACACAGTATTTTCCCCAGACTGAGGGGTCTAAATTGTATTGTATTGTATTGTATTCAAATTTATTGTCATTGTCTCAGTTAGAGACAACGAAATGAATTTCCCTTACAGGCAGTATCATAAAAATAAAAATAAAAATAAATAAATAATAATAAATAATAAAACATATTAAAAATAAAATAGAATTTTAAAAAAAAGCACAAACACTGAAACTCCACGACACAACATAACACAGTGGCACCAAGGTGAGGAAGGCACCATAGTCCAGCCAGCCTCCCCTCCGTTCTTCCCAGATGTTCACTCGTGGTCGAGGCCTTCCTAGCACCCGCAGTCGCCGCCCCGGGCGGGCCGATGTTCAGGCCCTCACGCCGGGCTGGTGGAACGCCGACGCCGAACCCCGACGGTGAACATCCTCCTCCTCAGCGGCCCGGACCTCCTGATCAGCCGCCTCCCACAGCCGGAGTCCGCAGCTCCCGAGTCCGCAGCTCCCGAGTCCGCAGCTCCCGAGTCCGCAGCTCCCGAGTCCGCAGCTCCACGAGTCCGCAGCGGCCGAGCCGGGCAGAGTCGCAGGACCCCGCGCTGTCCATCAGCGCCGCCCGCGTTGGGAGCTCCGCAAACCGCAGCTCCATGATGTTGGTGCCGCAGGTCCAGCACTCCGGGCTCCAGACGGCGATCCCTGGTAGAACCTGGAGCTCTGGTCGATCCCGGCAGGAAAGTCCACACCAATCCAGTAGGTAGGCCGCTGGGGGGTGGGGGGGCGAGGACGCGACTCGAATAATAGTCGCGTCTTCACCAGGAAGCGGCTGAAGGACGGTATCCCCCGCACCGTACCCTCTTCCCCCACATCAAAACACAAAAAACCCACAAAAAAACACACTTTTACATAACTAAATAAACAAAAAAACAAAAAGATACCGGGCTGTAGGTGGAGGCTGCTGGCACCAGCGCCACCGGAAGTACAACACTAAAATTAGAGACCATAGATTTAGTGGGAGAAGGGAAAAAGTGACCCAAGGGGCAACCTTTCAGAAGGTGGCATGAGCATGGAACAAGCTGTCAGAAGAAGCAGGCACAAATAGAACATTTAAACTTCACTTAGACAGGTACAAAATTAGGAAAGGTTTGGAGGGATACAGGCCAGGCGCAGGCAACTGGGACAGAGCAAACTGCAACACATCTTGTACAAGGTCAACAAACATTCCAGTTGCCAGGTAGGCACTTGCAACTGAACAAATGAATCACATTTGTCACTCTCCAGTCCTCTAGCACCACTCCTTTACCCAACCCATCTACAATTTCTACTCCCAGAGCACCAATCTAGACTGAGTGATACCTGCTTTAAGCAGTCAATCTTTCTCATACTCTCCCCCCCTCAGCAATTTTCACTATATATCCTGACCATCTTCCCAAACACCACCTTTACATTGAAATAATGAATTCACTGCACTCTTCCACCATAAAAACTGTTACCATGTACTCAATATATATTCACCATTGCCCATTGCTTTTATGTGGAATTCTCTTTTCTAGTCCACAATTACCTCAACCTCCCTCATAACTCACAGATGTATATAAGTGTTAGGGTTCTCCGTCATATCACCTACTAGCCTATTTGCATTTGCCTTTTGCCCTCATTTTCTTTTCCATTTCTCCTGAGGTTTCTACGGTCATGGCACCTTTGATCCATGACATCAGACCCATAACTTTCAATTGGGAAATTGATTGTAAGAATACAGCACAGAGGTCACGCCAACCATCAATCACTCATTCACACACTAGTTCCACGTTATCTAATCCACTTCCTACACACAAGGGGACAATTTACAGAGAGCCAATTAACCTCGCAAACCCACATGTCTTTAGGATGTGGGAATAAATGGGAGCAATCAGAGGAAACCCAAGCGGTCACAGAGGGAACATGTAAACTCCACAGACAGTACCAGGATCGAACCCAGGTCTTTGGCACTGTGAGGCAGCGGTTCTACCAGCTGCCTCACCCCAAACTCATCTGTTTGTGAACTATGTTTAAGAAGGAACTGCAGATGCTGGAAAATCGAAGGTAGACAAAAATGCTGGAGAAACTCAGGGCGAGGCAGCATCTATGGAGCGAAGGAAATAGGCAACGTTTCGGGTCGAAACCCTTCTTCAGACTTGGCACATGTTGGGTGCCAGTATGTAGCATTAGAACAATATGATGTCATTAGGTTCAGGAATGACCCGTAACCACCATGTTAAATTAGTTCAGATGATACTACGAGGCAGACACAGACCTGCACAATTCTTGGCAGTTATCCCAAAACTAAGCGTTCTGCAGATTAAGCAACTTAAGCAGCAATAACTGGAACACCGCCAGGCTGTAAACCACCAGCAGCACACCTCGTCGGATTTGAAACAGCTGCAGGAGAAGCTTTAATTGTGCAGGAAAAAGCCAGCTGGGCCCAAGGGAAGACATTGATCTCCACGTGCAAGTCCCACAAACAAACTTCACCCTTCCAGCTGGATGTTTTTCCAGTACAAGTTGGATTGTGTTCAAGTTAAAAACTGCCAATTCATTCCCTCACAACACCTCTGCCAAAAGCACAGCAATGTTATCAAGAAAATATCCAAATACAGTGTGGAAGATTTTGGCATGAGTCATTCCAACTTAAGAGATCCATTACTAAGGGAGAATATCACAGTTTAACATTGCAGTGATAATGGAAATCCAGTGAAAATGGAAATAGGAAAAAAAGCATGAAAAAAGATCAGAAATGATGATGGTTTAGTTAGACCCAGTGCTTTTTATGCGAGTCTCTGATATTATGTCACACCGGCACCTCTAAAAATGTTAGACGCCTTCAAGGTGTTTTCCAGCCAAAGGACACATATTTTTTAAATTGTGAATTTGGTACCTTTTTGTAGAAGAAATAAGCCCTGTTAATACCCTACATCGTTGGAAATGCATCCGGTTTATCGATTCAAGCGTTTGTTTGCCCATTTTTTTTAAAAGAAGGGAATAATGAAAGAAAGTCAGCACAATTACATCAGACCCATCACAATTTCCTGCACAATGAAAATAAGTACTCGTGTTTGAGTAAGGGTGGGGGAGACAGCCTACCTGGGGGCAGCGACAGCGGCCGGGCCTCTGGCACAGAGACCGTTCCTGTTGCTCAGAAGGGTAAGGAAAACAAGAGGAGGGCAATTGTAATAGGGGACTCTATAGTCAGGGGGTCGGATAGGCGATTCTGTGGACGCAGACAGGAGACCCGGATGGTAGTTTGCCTCCCTGGTGCCAGGGTCAGGGATGTGTCTGAACGTGTCCAAGAAATCCTGAAATGGGAGGGAGAGGAGCCTGAGGTTGTGGTGCATATAGGTACCAACGACATAGGTAAAAAAAGAGAAGAGGTCCTGAAAGAAGAATTTAGGGAGTTAGGTAGAGAGTTAAGGAGAAAGACTGGAAAGGTAACAATCTCAGGATTACTGCCTGTGCCACGCGACAGTGAGAGTAGGAATGGAGCGAGGTGGAGGATAAATGCGTGGATGAGAGACTGGTGCAGTGGGTATGGATTCAAGTTTCTGGATCATTGGGACCTCTTTTGGGGAAGGTGCGACCTGTACAGAAAGGACGGGTTGCACTTGAACTCAAGGGGGACCAATATCCTGGCGGGGAGATTTGCAAAGGCTACTGGGGAGACTTTAAACTAGTATGGTTGGGGGGAGGGACTCAAATTGGGAAAGCTAGCAGTCAGTGTGTGAAGCAGGGGGCAGAGAATGGTAGCACTCTGACCCAGAATGTAGGGGAGAGAGAAGAAAAAGAAAATAATCAGAGAATAAGAGAGGGTGGGTTTCTTTAATGTGTATATTTTAATGCTAGGAGCATTGTAAGAAAAGTGGATGAACTTAGAGCCTGGATTGACACCTGGAAGTATGATGTTGTGGCGATCAGTGAAACATGGTTGCAGGAGGGCTGTGATTGGAAACTAAATATTCCAGGATTTCATTGCTTCAGGTGTGATAGAATTGGAGGGGCAAGAGGTGGAGGTGTTGCATTACTTATCAGGGAAGATATTACAGCAGTGCTTTGGCAGGATAGATTAGAGGGCTCGTCTAGGGAGGCTATTTGGGTGGAACTGAGAAATGGGAAAGGGGTAGCAACACTTATAGGGGTGTATTATAGACCACCAAATGGGGAGCGAGAATTGGAAGAGCAAATATGTAAGGAGATTGCAGATATTAGTAGTAAGCACAAGGTAGTGATTGTGGGAGATTTCAATTTTCCACACATAGACTGGGAAACACATTCTGTAAATGGGCTGGATGGGTTGGAGTTTGTAAAATGTGTGCAGGATAGTTTTTTGCAACAATACATAGAAGTACCTACTAGAGAAGGGGCGGTACTGGACCTCCTGTTAGGAAATTAGATGGGTCAGGTGGCAGAGGTATGCGTTGGGGAACAGTTCGGGTCCAGTGATCACAATACCATTAGTTTCAATATAATTATGGAGAGGGACAAAACTGGACCTAGGGTTGAGATTTTTGATTGGAGAAAGGCTAACTTTGAGGAGATGCGAAAGGATTTAAAAGGAGTAAATTGGGACAGTTTGTTTTATGGGAAAGATGTGGAAGAGAAATGGAGTACATTTAAAGGTGAAATTTTAAGAGTACAGAATCTTTATGTCCCTGTTCCGTTGAAAGGAAATCGTAAAAATTGTAAAGAGCCATGGTTTTCAAGGGAAATTGGACACTTGGTTCGGAAAAAGAGGGAGACCTACAATAGTTATAGGCAGCATGGAGTAAATGAGGTGCTTGAGGAGTATAAAGAATGTAAAAAGAATCTTAAGAAAGAAATTAGAAAAGCTAAAAGAAGATATGAGGTTGCTTTGGCAAGTAAGGTAAAAGTAAATCCGAAGGGTTTCTACCGCTATATTAATAGCAAAAGGATAACGAGGGATAAAATTGGTCCATTAGAGAGTCAGAGTGGCCAACTATCTGCAGAGCCAAAAGAGATGGGGGAGATATTGAACAGTTTCTTTTCTTCGGTATTCACCAAGGAGAAGGATATTGAATTATGTGAGGTAAGGGAAACAAGTAGAGTAGCTATGGAAACTATGAGGATCAAAGAAGAGGAAGTACTGACACTTTTGAGAAATATAAAAGTGGATAAGTCTCCAGGTCCGGACAGGATATTCCCTAGGACATTGAGGGAAGTTAGTGTAGAAATAGCAGGGGCTATGGCAGAAATATTTCAAATGTCATTAGAAACGGGAATAGTGCCGGAGGATTGGCGTACTGCGCATGTTGTTCCATTGTTTAAAAAGGGGTCTAAGAGTAAACCTAGCAATTATAGACCTGTTAGTTTGACGTCAGTGGTGGGCAAATTAATGGAAAGAATACTTAGAGATAATATATATAAGCATCTGGATAAACAGGGTCTGATTAGGAACAGTCAACATGGATTTGTGCCTGGAAGGTCATGTTTAACTAATCTTCTTGAATTTTTTGAAGATGTTACTCGGGAAATTGATGAGGGTAAAGCAGTGGATGTTGTGTATATGGACTTCAGTAAGGCCTTTGACAAGGTTCCTCATGGAAGGTTGGTTAAGAAGGTTCAATGGTTGGGTTTTAATGGTGGAGTAGCAAGATGGATTCAACAGTGGCTGAATGGGAGATGCCAGAGAGTAATGGTGGATGGTTGTTTGTCAGGTTGGAGGCCAGTGACGAGTGGGGTGCCACAGGGATCTGTGTTGGGTCCACTGTTGTTTGTCATGTACATCAATGATCTGGACGATGGCGTGGTAAATTGGATTAGTAAGTATGCAGATGATACTAAGATAGGTGGGGTTGCGGGTAATGAAGTAGAGTTTCAAAGTCTACAGAGAGATTTATGCCAGTTGGAAGAGTGGGCTGAAAGATGGCAGATGGAGTTTAATGCTGATAAGTGTGAGGTGCTACATCTTGGCAGGACAAATCAAAATAGGACGTACATGGTAAATGGTAGGGAATTGAAGAATGTAGGTGAACAGAGGGATCTGGGAATAACTGTGCACAGTTCCCTGAAAGTGGAATCTCATGTAGATAGGGTGGTAAAGAAAGCTTTTGGTGTGCTGGCCTTTATAAATCAGAGCATTGAGTATAGAAGTTGGGATGTAATGTTAAAATTGTACAAGGCATTGGTGAGGCCAATTCTGGAGTATGGTGTACAATTTTGGTCGCCTAATTATAGGAAGGATGTCAACAAAATAGAGAGAGTACAGAGGAGATTTACTAGAATGTTGCCTGGGTTTCAGCAACTAAGTTACAGAGAAAGGTTGAACAAGTTAGGGCTTTATTCTTTGGAGCGCAGAAGGTTAAGGGGGGACTTGATAGAGGTTTTTAAAATGATGAGAGGGATAGACAGAGTTGACGTGGAAAAGCTTTTCCCACTGAGAGTAGGGAAGATTCAAACAAGGGGACATGACTTGAGAATTAAGGGACTGAAGTTTAGGGGTAACATGAGGGGGAACCTCTTTACTCAGAGAGTGGTAGCTGTGTGGAATGAGCTTCCAGTGAAGGTGGTGGAGGCAGGTTCGTTTTTATCATTTAAAAATAAATTGGATAGTTATATGGATGGGAAAGGAATGGAGGGTTATGGTCTGAGCGCAGGTATATGGGACTAGGGGAGATTATGTGTTCGGCAGGGACTAGAAGGGTCGAGATGGCCTGTTTCCGTGCTGTAATTGTTATATGGTTATATGGTTATAATTAAATCTACAGGATCATGTTCAGAAGCCATAGAAATAGAATTAGGCCATTCAGCTCATTGAGTCTCCTCTGCCATTCAAGCAAGGCTGATCTATCTTTCTGTCTCAACCCCATTCTTTCTGCCTTCTCCCCATAACCCTTGATACCCTTACTAATCAAGAATCCAGGAGGGATTGGCTATGTTTGTTGCGGAGTGATGGGAGCCACAGTTTACATCTGGCTGCAACTTCAACTGTATTCCTTGCTCAACGCATAGAAATAGCTGGATCAACATGACAAGACATCTCCTCGAACACTTTACAAGGAAACAATGGTGACGGTCGTTCTAACAAAGTACTGGAGGACAGAGCCCTTTTACTCTCTTCAAAAGTGAATTATTAATGCAGAAGAAATAATCAGAACATACTGGACACAAAAAGCTGGAGTAACTCAGCAGGATAGGCAGCATCTCCAGAGAGAAGGAATGGGTGACGTTTCGGTACGAGACCCTTCTTCAGACTGGTTAAGGATAAGGGAAATGAGAGATATAGATGATGATGTAGAGAGATGAAGAACAAACAATAAAATGTGCAAAAAAGTAACGATGATAAAGGAAACAGGCCACGTTACCGGCTGAGTTACTCCAGCTTTTTGTCTCTATCTTTGGTTTAAACCAGCATCTGCAGTTTCTCAATAAGTTTGGCAGGATTTTTAAGAGGAAACAAGTATTTAATATTGATAACCTTTCATCGGCTCAGACATTCCCTTTGTCTATCGACCCATTAGTGTGCAACATTCTTCAATACTGCAGTCTAAGAGCCCCCTTTTAGAAAGAAGTCAGAATCACACAGTTGCCCCCAATCCTAGCCTGGGATCGCTCTGTAGGAAGAAACTGCAGATACTGGTTTACACTGAAGGTAGACACACCGTGCTGGAGTAACTCAGCAGGACATGCGGCATCTCTGGAGAGAAGGAATAGGTGACATTTCGGGTCGAGACCCTTCTCTAGAGATGTTGCCTGACCCGCTGAGTTACTGCAGCATTTTGTGTATATCCTCGTTGATGACTGATGCTTGGCTTTCGCCGGCACCAAGGGGGTTAGCCGATAGCCACTGGATAAGGCGAGAGGTGCAGCTGACGGTCCCCAGCCCATCGGGGAACGAGTTCCTCGGGAGTTGGAGCAGAGTTGAGCTACAGTTAGCGCTGGCTTTAAGCCAGTGTCCCGTCACCCCGGATATCTCCGGCAGTCCCCGGACAGGGATGGGAGACTCAGGAGGGGACGGGGACGGTAGTGAGATCACCTGTTCGCCCTTGTTCTACATTATCTAACTCCAGTAGCAATTCAACAGCGCTTGCACCCGGGTTTAATCCTGACTATGGATTAACAGAAACTACAGTTGGTCTGTACAGGAAGCAACAACAAAGCAGTGAAGCTATGGGACATTTGGCAGAAAGCTGCAATCCATACGTTTCAAAACGCGTACCAAGTGCTGACAGCAACGTTTAATGACACAAACGATCAAATTATCTCTGGTGGCATTGATGACGGTATTTTACGGTTTGGGATCTCCGACAAAACAAGTTAATTTATACCATGCATGGTCATACAGACTCAGTGACTGGTTTGTTCCTGAGCGGGGTAAAAGAGAACATCATCAACCTCGCTGACCACATCAAGTAAGCCGTAGAGAAGATTCGGAGAACAATACCACGACAACACATTTCATTGTACCGTTGACCCTGTGTTAACCTACATATGACAAATAAAACTGAACTGAACTGAGGATGGTGGCCTTTCAGGATGTTTGGAGGCTGGTGGACAACAGTGGTGCACTGGGTACTGACAATCGGGACAATCTTGTTGGCCATCATATTACGACGTTGTATGTGCGGTTTGGCATCACAACAGCGTGGACTTTACTGCAGTCTGTGGGCTGGATGTGACGGTAACCAGACATTTTCGAGGGGTGGAATGTTATGTGGGAATTTTGCCCCAACAGTCTGTGACCCATAGCGCTGCGGCCAGTAGCACTATTTTAGAACCCATAGCGCTGCAGCCGACAGCACTCCGTTTAAACCTTTGTGTGCCAAACTGGCAGCGCTGTATGTTTTGCTTTACATGCCAGTTGGCTGACGATTGGGCTTTGTTCCCAAAGTTGGGCGGTGTGGCCTCGCTAGGATGCCATTCGTTATAGTTTGAATTTCGGAGCAGCGTTATTGGCCAGGACTTACCGGCGGCTATTTCAACAGCTGATTTCTTACCTGAATAAAGGCAGATGCCAGTAGCCATAAATTAGTTTATGTACGAGAGGGGTTCACCGACGGGCTGTGTCGTGATCAGCACCGCGGGCAGAGGAGAGAAAAAGAGAGAAAACGAGAGAGACAGAGAAAGGTTTGTTGCTGTAAAACAGACCCTGCACATACCATGGCAAGTATTCTTTTTGTTCTCTCTCTTGCCAATAGATCTGATGTGTTCATGTACAAGAGGGGTTCACCGACGGGCTGAGTCGCGGTTAGCGCCGCGGACTGAGGCAGAGACAGGTGTGCTGCTGTAAACGGGACCCCGCGCATATCAGGACAAGTATTGTTTTTGTTCTCTCTTGCCAATAAAACTGATTTATAACTAAACAGACGATTCAGCCTTTTTCTGATCTACTAGTCAGATCCTTCAACCTGCTCCCTTGTAACAGTTGGTGAGACCATATTTAGAATATTGTGTTCAGTTCTGGGCAGCGTCATAGGAAAGATATTGTCAAGCTTGAAAGGGTTCAGAGAAGATTTGCGAGGATGTTACCAGGACTAGAGGGTCTGAGCTACCGGGGGAGGATGAGTAGGCTGGGTGTCTATTCCTTGGATTGCAGGATGATGAGGGGTGATCTTATAGTGTAGAGGAATAGATCGGGTAGATACACATAATCTCTTGCCCAGAATAGGGCAATCTAGGACCACAGGACATAGGTACAAAGTGAAGGGGAAAAGTTTTAACAGGAATCTGAGGGGTAACATTTTCACACAAAGGGTGGTGGATGTATGGAACAAGCTGCCAGAGGAGGTAGTTGAGGCTGGGACTATCCCAATGTTTAAGAAACAGTTGGACAGGTACATGGATAGGCCAAGTTTGGAGGGATATGGACCAAGCGCAGGCAGGTGGGATTAGTGTAGTTGGGACATGTTGGCCGGTGTGAGCAAGCTGGGCTGAAGGGCCTGTTTCCACACTGTATCACTCTAGGACCATATAATTATAGAATATCTTAGATGTTTGCCAGCTGGATGACTAATTCATTATTTGTCTTACTGTGGAATGCAACTTATCTGCTTACAAGTAACTGATATTTTTTTCTGTGTAAATATTATCCTGTACACGGGCATTGTTCCAATGATTTATAATAATACAATGCTGGCATAAATAATGAAACATTTGTATATCAATAGTTTAGTTACTCTTGGTCTATACTTAAACCTAAAATAATATTTTATCATTATCAAATGTACTAAAGTTGGAATCTGTAAATGTCCTCTCATACTTTAATTCTCAAATCACTGCACAAAATTATGAGGGGTTAGACTTGCTTTTACTTGGTACAGTATATTCTGGAACTCGAAATGTAGTGTTGGTGAGCCTCTGCCTAACCCGAAAGGACTGTCAGGGTCCCTGGACAGAGTGGAGGTGTAGGGACCTATACACAAGAGTAGGTTTAGGGTGTGAGAAAGGAGTTTTAAATGGGATTTGAGGGGAATTTATTATAGTGGTTCCTATCAGGAATATGCTGCCAGAAAAGGAGGTGGAGAAATAATGCTGTTTAACTTTTTTTATCGTAGTCAAGTAATCTTGCCTGTGATAGAGGGTCTCCAGAATTGGATCAAGTGTTCCATGCAAAACAAAATGTAAATGGCAATGGACCATAGACATTCTATTCAGATCATTTAAAAAAATCAAACTAAGGTTTATTGTCATGTGTTCCAAGGGACTTTGCTTTCCCTGCTACGTAATCAAATCAAATACTATACATCAACACAATCAAGAAAAACTCAACTACAATAGGTAGAACAAAGTGAAGATACACAGTGCAGAATATAGTTCTCAGCATTACATCAATGCAGCAATAAAAGGCCAGAATTCTACTGGAATCCCGATGTTACAGACACCGGGAATCATCCAGGATCACTTCTGGTAGTCATTATTCATAAAATAAACAAAACAGAAAGTAAGATGCAGAATTGTTAGCAAAATATTCTTTTTGAGCAGAGTGGGTTGGAAGGAAAATTACCCTTGACACATAATTTCATACTATATCTATTAAATGAGGATGAGGACAAACCAATTATTTTTATGAAATTTAAAAATCTTACTTGTCATTGAGAGTAACACCAACTTTCTCTAGGCCAATGCGTTTGGTGCAAGCTTCACGACCCACCGCAATTATTACCTAAAGAAGAAAGTCATTCTTTGTTAATTATTAAAAGACCTCACATGGAAGCTAGACAAAAATGCTGTAGAAATTCAGCGTGTGAGGCAGCATCTATGGAGCGAAGGAATAGGCGACGTTTCGGGTCGAGACCCGTCTTCAGACTGATGTGGGGGTGGGGGGGGTGGGAAGAAGATTTTATTCGCCAGGTATGTTTTGCAACATACGAGGAATATCACTGACCAGGTCAGTAATACAATTAAACGCAACAGACTCAAAAAACACATTTTAACATGAACATCTACCACAGTGACTCCTACACATTCCTCACTGTGATGGAAGGCGAAATAAAGTTCAAGTCTATCCTTTTGTTCTTCTTCGGTCAGGGGCCTCGAGCCCTCCGTTGACGGGACGATCTTGGCTCCCGTAGCCGGCGGCGTTCAAGCCCTCCGTGTCGAGGCGTTCAGCTCCCCCGCGCTGGATGATCGAACCTCGCATCGGGGCTGGACGAACCTTCTGCGGCATTGGAGCTCCCAACTAGCCTCTCCCGAGACTGCGAGTCCTAGATGGCAAGTCCACAGGTCGCGGTGGGAGATATCCCAGGCAAGGGATCCGCTCCGATGTTATGTCCGCGCCCTGCAATGGGGCTCATGACTGTCTGAGGCGGCTCCCAGCTCCAGCGATTGTAGCCCGGAGAATGTGATCCGAAAATTGATCACATCTCCGGGCAGGTAAGAACTTGAAAAAAAGTTTCCCCCGATCCCCCCCTCCCCCCACATAAAACAAACCAAAGAACATAAAAATAAACTTTAAACAGACGATAAAAATAACAAAAAGGTGAATAAATAAACAGACTGCCGGCAGGGCTGGCCATCTCCCCGGTGCCCCTGGTGGTCAGTAGGCTGTGGGAGAGCTGGGAAGGGGAGGGGAAGGAGGGAGAAAGCAAGGACTACCTGAAATTGGAGGTCAATGTTCATACTGCTGGGGTGTAAACTACCCAAGCAAAATATGAGGTGCTGCTCCTCCAGTTTGCGATGGGACTCACTCTGGCCATGGAGGCAGCCCAGGACAGAAAGGCCAGATTCAGAATGGGAGGGGGAGTTGAAGTGCTGAGCCACCGGGAGATCAGGTTGGTTAATGTGAACCGAGCGGAGGTGTTGGGCGAAGCGATCGCCAAGCCTGCGCTTGGTCTCACCGATGTAGAGCAGTTGACACCTGGAACAGCGGATGCAGGTGAACTGTCTTACCTGGAAAGACTGCTTGGGTCCTTGGATGGAGTCGAGGGGGGAGGAGGTAAAGCGACAAGTGTAGCATTTCCTGCGGTTATAAGGGAAAGTACCAGGGGAGGGGTGGTTTGGGTGGGTAGGGACAAATTGATCAGGGAGAATTGGTGAAGCTGGGAGGCCACAGCAATTTCCAGGAGCATCTCAATATTAAAAGGTGTTGTTGGAAGCACTGAAATGTATAAAAGTGGACAAATCCCCAAGGTCTGACCAGGTGAACCCTAGGATATAAGGGAAAAGAGGAAATTGCTGAAGCCTTGACAGAGATCTTTGTATTGATCTCAGCCGTAGGCTAAGTACCAGAAGATTGGCGCATAGCTAATCTTGGGACTTTATTTAAGAAGGCAGCAGGGATAAGCCAAGGAACTACAGGCTAGTAAACCCTACTTCAGTGGGAGAAAGTTAATGAAGAGATTCTGAGGGTCTAGATTTGTTTGCATTTTGAAAGGCATGGACTGAATAGGGATAGACAGGTTGACGTTGAGAATAAGAAATTAAGTCTCAAAGCTGATCCAGTTTTTTTTTTAAAAGATCTGACCAAGATGATTGATGAGGGCAAGGTGATAAATATAGATTTGAACAAGATTCCGCATGGTAGGCTGGCCCAGAAGGTTAGAAGACATGGAATAGCAACAATTTAGACAAGGGAATTAAATGTAAAGTTTGCAGATGATATAAAGCTGGGTGGCAATGTGAGCTGCGAGGAGGATGCTACGAGGCTGCAGGGTGACTTGGGTGAGGGGGCAGAGATGCATGACAGTTGTAGTATTTGTACAGATAAGCACAATGGTCGGCATTAACTCAGTGGGTCAAAAGACCTGCTTCTATACTCTACATTGCTCTGGGATTTATAGCCACAAAGTCAGTTTGGCCTCCCGACTCAATCCACATCATTATCTCCGTTACCAACAAAGCATTAGATTTATTGAACAACCATGACAGATCGTCCCACGTACTTTATGATTAAGCAATAGTGCCAAATCATTTAGTATATCATTTTGAATATATTGAACTACTTGCTTTTAAGCTGCCACACCATCTTCTTTGCCAATGCAAATTTATCATTCTTTGCAAAAAGTATCAAATTTCCATGATTATTCATTGATCTGAGGTAGACAAAAATGCTGCAGAAACTCAGCGGGTGAGGCAGCATCTATGGAGCGAAGGAATAGGCAACGTTTCGGGTCGAGACCCTTCTTCAGACTGATGTTGGGGGGGGGGGGGGGGGGGGGGGGAGGGGAGGTGATAGGGGAGGGGAAGGAGGGAGAAAGCAAGGACTACCTGAAATTGGAGGTCAATGCTCATACTGCTGGGGTGTAAACTACCCAAGCTTTTAAATGCTGGAGAAACTCAGCGGGTGTTATTCACAAATTAAAAGCTCAATGAGTAAATAAGAACCATCTTTAAAACAATTTCTGCACACCAAGATAGTCTCAGTTTCATTCTTTCCCCATTTTATACAATTGAACAGTTGCAGACTACTTTCACATTATTAAAAATATCACTGCACACAAGCAGTGGCAGTACAATCCCAATTTGCATTATTGAAAAAAATCGGAAAACATGAAGAATTCCTGAGCTGCCATCATCTCTCTCTCTCTCTCTCTCTCTCTCTCTGTTTCATTAATCCCAAACAGAGAACATAACATACACAACTGGACTCTCAATCTTTAACTGTGGAAGGTAAAATTAGCTCCCTTGAAAGCTGTAGACAGGGTGCGTCTTAAACTCATTTCCTCAATATGGCTACACAGAGGCTGACATCTCAAAACAGGAATGGCTAGGTGTTTGGGGCTCTCCAGAGGTGGATAAAGTACCTAACGATCAGCATTTATGTAAAATTCAATTCTTCAAGGGTAAGATTAAATATTAGTGTGGTGCTTCAATATCCATAATTCAAGAACTATTTTTTAATTATGCAGCACCATACTCACAGTATTGTATTCTCCAGTAATAACCTCTCTACTAGATGTGGACTTTGCAGTTACTTTGATTCTTCCAGGGGTTCCAGCTTCCAGCTCTTCAATCTGAAAAGACAATTGTGCAGCGAATTGAGGTTTGAGGAAGCTTTACGTAAATGTGAAAATGGCATGAGTAATGCTAGATAGAAAAAAAATCCAAACATTGCAGAGGCTAAAAATATAAACAGTAAATGCTGGAAAAAAAATTAATCAGGTTAAGTAGCAACTTTGAAATATTAACCGACTCTTCCCACAGATACTGCTTGGCCTGGCGAATGGTCCCAGGAACATGTAAACAGGTTGGTTAGCAAGTAAGCAACGATACAAAAACTGGTGGAATTGCTGACAATGAAGACAGCTGTCAAAGGACACAGCAGGATTTACAACAGTTATGCAGTGCATCAGATCCCTTCACTTTTTCCACATTGTTACGTTACAGCCTTATTTTTAAATGGATTAAATTATTTTTATTTTATCATCAATCTACACACAATACCTCAGAATGAAGAAATGAAAACAGCCATTTAGAAATGTTTACAAAGTAATTAAAAAGAAATATCACATTTACATAAGTATTCAGACCATTTACTATGACACTCAAAATTGAACTTGGGTTCATCCTGTTTCCATTGATTATCCTTGAGATGTTTCTACAACTTAATTGGAGTCCACCAGTGGTAAATTAAATTGATTGGACATGATTTGGAAAGGCACACACCTGTCTATATAAGGTCCCACAGTTGACAGTGCATGTCAGAGCAAAAACCAAGCCATGAAGACCGTAAACCTCCGAGACAGGATTGTGTCAAGACACAGATCTGGGGAAGGGTATAAAACAATCTCTGCAGCATTGCAGGTCCCAAAGAGCACAGCAGCCTCCATCATTCTTAAATGGAAGAGCTTTGGAACCACCAGGACTCTTCATAGAGCTGGCCGCTCGGCCAAACTGAGCAATCGGGGAGAAGGGCCTTGGTCAGGGAGGTGACCAAGAACCTGATGGTCACTCTGACAGAAATCCAAAGTTCCTCTGTGGAGCTGGGAGAACCTTCCAGAAGGACAACAATATTTGCAGCTCTTCACCAATCAGGCCTTTATGGTACAGTAGCCAGGCGGAAGCCACTGCTCAGTAAAAGGCACATGACAGCCCACTTGGAGCTTACCAAAAGGCACCTAAAGGACTTTCAGACCATGAGAAACAAGATTCTCTGGTCTGATGAAACCAAGGTTGAACTCTTTGGCCTGAATGTCAAGTGTCACGTCTGGAGGAAACCAAGCACCGCTCATCACCTGGTGTGGAGAGGCTGATTAATTCATATTGGTTAGTTTTATTCAGTAGTTAAACTGAAGGAATAAAAGTAGGATGAAGCTGGCAAGAGGGAAACTAGAGGGATCCGTCAGAGTTCAACAGCCAACATATTCAGGGAAGGCAGCCTATATATGAATAGTTTGAATGGAAACAATGGAAATTGATCTCTCACTCTCTTCCATACAGACATACAGATTAGAAACAGCGTGTTCAAGCCTGTTCCATTTAATATGATCCCTGGCAAACAACACAAACGTTGCTGTCTGTTTTCCCCTCTTGTTTAAAGAAACCAAGAAAATCAAGGATGTACCCAATTCAGATTTGAACCTTGTCAGGAAAAGCAAGCTGTTAAAACACTCAATTGGCTAAGCAACAAGTGTGGAGAGGCTGATTATTCACCAGATCATTCTGCTGACCTGAAACATTACTCTCCACACAAACTCCAACTTAAGTATTTCAATTTTTTTTATTTCTAAATCGATAGGATTAAGAGCAACATTTAAAATCGTATTTCTGATGCTGTAAATATTAAGATCTTAATATTGCAATCTTTTTGTAGAAGTCCTCCTTCCTGCAACTTTACTCATCTCAAAAGTCAAATATTGTAAGACAATTGTAACAAATATCTCCTGCATTACCTTAGTTGGCACATATTTCTTCAGGAATTTCACCCCGTGACTTTCCATAAAAGTTCCTACTTTCCCTGCCATTTCCTGGTCAAATCCTCGCAGAAAAATTGAGCGCACCATAACAGTCGCTTGCAATCCCAGGCCAGCAAGGAAGCCCGCACATTCCAGTGCAACGTAGGAAGCACCTATAACCAGAGTGTTCCCTGGGCAATAAGGCAGTGAAAATAGATCATCACTGTGGAAACAAAGCAAGAAGCACAAAATGAGAATCAACAGGAATAGTTTAGTTTTAGTTTTAATTTTAAAGCTACGGCAAGGAAACAGGCCCTTCCGCCCAAGTCCACGCCAACCTCGCCCATTTAAAAGATGAGGTGAAGGGTTTTCTCTTCCAAGGGTCCTTGGAGTGTCCCTCCTCCAAGGAAGCAGATTCCTTCAATATCTTTTTAAGTGCAGACAGGTACTTGATAGGTAGATACTAATGTGCTATTGAGGTTACCATGATCTTAAAGTGGAATAAGCTTGATGGCAAGATTCACACTCCACTTAAACTTCCTATCTTTGGCCAGAATATTTTTAATTCCTTCTCACTCATCCATTGAACACCCGCTCACATTAGTTCTATGTTATCCCACTTTCTCATCCATTCCCTACACACTAGGGGCAATTTTACAGAAACCGATTAACCTACAAATCCACAAGTCTTTGGGATGTAGGAGAAACCAGAGCACCCAGAGGAAACCCACACAGTCACAGGGAGAACATGCAAACAGACAGTACCCAAAGTCAGGATGGAACCTAGATCTCTGGTGCTGTGAAGAAGCTGGTCTGCCACCTGCACTACCCTACGCCACTGTGCCACCCTCTCAGTTTCCTGGTTAAGGAGATTTTCAAGGGAATTAAAGAGGAAAATACATAAATTAAAACCAGTCTGCATAATACAATGTCCAGAAAAAAGTGCCCTCCATAATGTTTGGGACAAAGACCCATCATTTATTTATTTGCCTCTGTACTCCACAATTTGAGATATATAATAGAGAAAAAAAAAATCACATGTGGTTAAAGTGCACATTGTCAGATTTTATTAAAGAGTATTTGTATACATTTTGGTTTCACCATGTAGAAATTACAGCTGTGTATATACATAGTGTCTCCCCCCCCATTTCAGGGCACCATAATGTCTTTGGAAAATTTTATTGCTGAGGACCAAAGTCATGCCAATGAAAGTCAAAGAAGCTATTATGAGACTGAGAAACAAGAATAAAACTGTTAGAGACATCAGCCAAACCTCAGCCTTACCGAAATCAACTGTTTGAAACATCATTAAGAAGGGAGCACTGGTGAGCTTACTAACAGGACAGGCAGGCCAAGGAAGACCTCCACAGCCGATGACAGAAGAATTCTCTCTATAATAAAGAAAAATCCCCACACACCTGTCCGACAAATCAGAAACACTCTTCATGAGTCAGGCGTGGATTTGTCAATGACCACTGTCCGCAGAAGACTTCATGAACAGAAATACAGAGGCTACACTGCAAGATGCAAACCACTGGTTAGCCGCAAAAATAGATGGCCAGGTTATAGTTTGCCAAGAAGTACTTAAAACAGCAACCACAGTTATGGAAAAAAGGTCTTGTGGATAGATGAGACCCAGATTAACTTATAATATACCACCAATCGGAACAAAACAGAACAGAACAAGCACAGGAGACTGGTGAGTAAGGTGGCGACAAATCATAGCGCTGTCGTGTACCGTTTTTGCGCAATTGTAAAAACAATGCAAACCGGAAAATAACAAGATGAGAGTTTTAGTTATGTATGTATGTATGTATGTATGTATAGATAGATAACAAACAGTGGAGCCACCATTGAATCCTGGAATCCATGTCAGATTTTATTAAAGGGTATTTTATACAAAAATAGGATGGCCAGGTTACAGTTTGCCAAGAAGTATGGAGGAGAGAAGGAACTGCCCAAGATCCAAAGCATACCACCTCATCTGTGAAACACGGTAGTGGGGGTGTTATGGCCTGGGCATGTATGGGTGCTGAAGGTACTGGCTCACTTATTTTCATTGATAATACAACTGCTGATGGGAGTAGCATAATGAATTCTGAAGTGTATAGACACATCCTATCTGCTCAAGTTAAAACAAATGCCTCAAAACTCATTGACCAGCGGTTCATTCTACAGCAAGACAATGATCCCCAACATACTGCTAAAGCAACAAAGGAGTTTTTCAAAGCTAAAAAAATGGTCAATTCTTGAGTGGCCAAGTCAATCGTTGATCTGAACCCAATTGAGCATGCTTTTTATATGCTG
Source organism: Amblyraja radiata (assembly GCF_010909765.2). Taxonomy (NCBI): domain Eukaryota; kingdom Metazoa; phylum Chordata; class Chondrichthyes; order Rajiformes; family Rajidae; genus Amblyraja; species Amblyraja radiata. Next base: position 26,605,776 of record NC_045973.1, read on the forward strand.
AAGAGAAAACTGAGGGGGACTAGCCCCCAAAACAAGCATAAGCTAAAGATGGCTGCAATATAGGCCTGGCAGAGCATCACCAGAGAAGACACCCAGCAACTAGTGATGGACATGAATCGCAGATATTCAAGCAGTCATTGCATGCAAAAGATATGCAACAAAATACTAAACATGACCACTTTCATTTACTTGACATTGCTACGTCCCAAACTTTATGGTGCCCTGAAATGGGGGACTATGTTTAAACACTGCTGTAATTTCTACATGGTGAAATCAAAATATATAAAATTAAAATCTGTTTAAAAATTTATTAAAATCTGACAATATGCACTTTAACCATATGTGATTTTTTTTCTGTTACAAATCTCAAATTGTGGAGTACAGAAGCAAATAAATAAATGAAGGGTCTTTGTCCCAAACATTATGGAGGCCACTATAGCAACCAGATATTACATAGGGTTAGGAGGGCACTATTAGTTTACTCAACACTAACTATTAGTAACAATTTTTTATCGACCTGGAATTTGAAACTTTATGAATCTATAACAAAGAAACCAGTGTTGCTTTCAAAGACCCAAGGAACATATGCACTCACAATCATAGCCACACCAAAGAAAAATGATATTCAGGAAGCACACCTGGTTATACAGTACTCTTTATCCCCTGGTATATTTAAATAACGAGGTCTTTCGCCTGTTGCGATTATAAATTTATCTGCTGTATGGAAGGTCGCAGTTCCCTTCCTGTTGGTAGCCTGGAGGCAGTTGGAGAAAGAGAGGAGAAAAGTGACTGTTCACATACAATGATGTTTTACAGTGGAGGGGAAAATAAAATCACATGAAACACTTCAATCAGTATAAACACGAGGTCAAATGAACAGTGGATGTAATCAAGCAGACTCTCTTCTCCCCCACACCATCACCCCCACCACCCCCTTGTTTCCCACCACAACATTGCTATGGTGCTGATTCCATTAACGCTCTTGGACCTGAACACAGTGTCTCAGACAAAGCACATGGCAGAATATTGATATTGGTTTATTATTCTCACGGTTACTGAGATAGTGAAAAGCTTTGTTTGCGTGCTTTCCAGTCAAATCACACCATAAACGAGCACAATTAAACCAAACGCAAGTACAACAGGTAGTGCAAAGCAAAAAATACCAGAGTGCTGAATATGTTACAGCGTTATAGCTACAGAGAAAGAGCAGATCAAAAAAATTGCAATGGCAACATGAGATAGGACTGCACCCGTAGCTTATGAGAGGCCTATTTAGTGGTCTGACGACTCCACATCCGGTAGGATGTGCTTTTAAGCAGCATATCTGCTCCACTATGGGATATTGGATACAAGGATGCAGTGTAGCCAACATGGAGAGTGTGAAGCATTACTGGTGACCGACACCCATCACTCTTCATGTGGATAGACGCCCAGTACTCGTGGCCTCTGGAGACATTTACGTGTCTTCTTCTGTTTACTGGCTTTGCTCTGCCCATCCCACAGATTTTGTAATGATGTTGCCACTTCCCAGAAATGCATAATACTCACCATGCCATCCAAGTGTCTTCCTGAGCCCCATATCACAAGGCTGAGAAGCAACAGTACTCAACCTGGCCCATCCAACACCAACCCTTACAGGCATTCCATGGGCAAGTCACTGCTGCGGCAGGACAGAAAGGTTGAAAAGCTGGATAGACCCGAGAAGCAATTCAGGCAAGTGTAGGTGTAGCTTCTAATGTGTGAATGATTAAAACAAGGACGCACATGTATCATATTGGTTTATTGGTTGGAAGCAAAGATGGCAAAGCCAGGATTTATCAATCAATTAATCTCTAATTGTCCATATCAGTGGAAGTGAGCTACGACCTGAACCAAGGTAGTCATTCTGGTGAAAGGATTCTGTCAGAGCAACGAGGGAAATAACTCAAGCATTCAAGGTATGGAGGCTCTTGATTGTAACATAACTTGCAACTAGAACCCTTGATCATTAATGCAGACAAGAGTTAAAATCCCCCTATAGCGACAGGATGAATATAAATTCTTGGAATTAAAATGAAACAGGATTTTATTTGCATGATGCATGATCATAAAAACACACCGGGTTTGTTGATGCCCCTCAGAGAAGGAAACATGTCTTATTTATCTGACCTGGGCAACATGCAACTCCAGACCTACATACAATTGGCTATTTACTGCCTCCTCAGTTCAGAATCAATTAAGGGTAGGTTATAAATGCTGACAAAGACAACAAAATTTAAAAAAGTAAAAATAATTAAATCCAATGAAAATTAATGCGCAGTAGAGTATCCAAGGCTGTGACATCAAGAGGAAGCTGCAGGTGGACACAAGTAGCAGTATTTTGCAACTCAGAGTACAAACTGAAAATTGTAGAAACCATCAAATTAAAAAAGTTCCTAGATAGGCACTGGGAATGTCATAACATTCATGGACCAAGAGATAAGGAATGAAATTAGACTGAACTACATTTTTTAGGATATGGACTAAATCTTTGAAGTGCCAGGATTCTCTAACATTGCAGATAACCAAATGAACACATGGCAGAAGAAGGAAATACAAGGAGTAATTCTATAAAACACGCTGTACATGTTCTTATATAAACAAAGATACAGTATTACATACCTTGACCTTATGTGGCTCCACAAACTCAACAAATGAGTTATGATAAGTTACTTTCTTATCCCGCAAGGCCACTCTGTAGCCCCAGTTCAAAGAGCCAATATACTTCTGGATCGCATCTTTCATCTTGATCCAGTTGTGCTGAACTGTAATTCAGAAACAAATAAGTCTTTCCAACTTTGATAGCAATATTGTAGCAGTTACTGGTAAGAAATGTTCTAAATAAAGGGTCACATTAAAAGAAAATGCAGTTCTTTTTTAAAAGTCAAAAGGGAACTGCGACATTTAAATAAGGAACCACATAAAGCAATATACCTTTATGGGGAGAGCGAGGGGGGGGGAAGAGGAGATGGGGGGGGGAGAGAGGAGATGGGGGAGGGAGGGGGGGGGGGGGGGGGGGAGGAAGAGGGAAGAGAGCAGTGCTCACACGTAACATTTTTTCCCCGTTGCCAACCGGGCAACCTTGGCAGCTTTTTAGGTTGCCAAATGACAGTTTAGGTGGTCATTTAAGACGGTTTGCATGACGCGTGCGATAATGTGCTCGGATGAAGTGCGTAGTTACCAGTCGGAATTATGCTCAATGAAGCATTCACATATTATTTCTGCTTCACATATTATTTCTGCTTCAAATAAAGTCAAACTAAACATATTCACCAACCAATATACCACAATGACATGCAGCAAAATTATAATATAGTAAGTATCTCAGTAACATTTTCATTAATATCTCGAGAAATAAACCATGAATTTTTCAGATAAGGTGATTTTGAACTCCAGGGGGAAAATCTCTATCGGAATATGTAAACATTTTACCATAAGGGTGTCGTTTTTTTCGAGAAGGTGATTATACACAGACAAACAAACACACAAATAAATACACACACACAAACAAATACATCCACATACAAGATCAGAGTTTTAATAGTTATATGATATGATAACATAGACTCGATGGGCCAAATGCCATAATTACAATGCTATAACAACATGGAGAAACTGTCTTGAACACAGTTAACTGAATTCATTGATCCATCATAGAAAAAAACTGAACATACCTTTCAAATTTAGCCACCTTGTTTGCTGTGTTAAGAAATCCACTTATTAAGCTCCAAAGGAAAACAGTCAAATTAGTTTACAAAATCTTACCTGTCTCTTCAAACTCCCAGCCAAACTTACGGGAATCACTTAAATTCTGGTTTAGAATAGCAGCCTGGTGCATCAGCTTCTTTGGGATGCACCCTACATTTACACAAGTACCTCCAAGTCCTCAAGAGAAAGAAAGTAGAACAATTCAGATTTAAGAACGACCAACATGGAGGGAGATATGGGGGGGGGGGGGGGGTGGAGTGCAACCAATTCTAAATATTAAATAAACCATGAATATGTAGAAAATATTCTGATAATTAAATCGTCTCTCTCCTCTCCTGAAATATACTGCTGACACCCAAATACATTAGATATTTCGGTTTAGTATGTGTTGTATTGTTGGGCAACTATTCTCGTTTTGAGAATGGCAGAAATAATTGATATCCAAGTCAAATTCCACCACAATATTAGGTAAAAGATTCAACTCCAGTGTAAATACAGACATTCAAGTCGAGTCAAGTTTACTGTCGTATATACAAGTACGGTGAGGTACACGTGCAATGAAAGGCTCGCTGGCTTGCAACCGCATCACAGGCACACAGACTCGGACAACAATACAAGCAAAATTCTAAAAGCTTGTCTACATCCGTGAAAATTCTAGCTTAGCAGAAAACACAAAAAAACATACCCCAAGTAGTTCCCCTGGGCGTCGGCACAACATAATCAAACACCAAGACTTTCTTATTGAGGTTGGCAGCTTCCTGTAAACAAAGGCAAAGGTCAAGATTCATCCCAATAGAATTGGCTGCCTCAGTCAAATTGCCTACAATTGTCAGAATAAACCAATATTTAAAGGATTACAAAGAAACTTGCAAAGTATACATTGACATCATAGAGTGATGCAGTGGAAACAGGTCCTTCGGCCCAACTCGCCCACACCAGCCAACAATGTCCAAGCTACACTAGTCCCACTTGCCTGCGCTTGGTCCATATCCCTCCAAACCTGTCCTATCCATATTCCTAGGTACACAAAATTGCTGGGGAAACTCAGCGGGTGCAGCAGCATCTATGGAGCGAAGGAAATAGGCGACGTTTCGGGCCGAAAACCCTATCCATATTCCTGTCTGTTTCTTTAATTATGGGATAGTCCCAGCCTCAACTACCTCCTCTGGCAGCTTGTTCCATACACCCACCACCCTTTGTGTGAAAAAGTTACCCCTCAATTCATATTAATTATTTTCCCCTTCACTTTGAACCTATGCCTGCTGGTCCTTAATTCCCCTACTCTGGGCAAAAGACTGTGCATCTACCTGATCTATTCCTCTCATGATTTTGTATACCTCTATAAGATCGCCCCTCATCCTCCAGTGCTCCATGGAATAGAGACCAGCCTACTCAACCTCTCCCTATAGCTCACACCCTCTAGTCCTGGCAACATCCTCATAAATTATTTCTGAAGCCTTTCAAGCGTGACAATATCATGACACAAGACATGGGCGAGTGGGCTTGGGGCTCATCTCTTGCTCCCCCGAGGCACTCTGTGTATTCTGAGGTTGGCTAAGAGCCATTGAACCAGAACCTGTCTATTGTAGTCTGCAAGCAAGAAGGTTTATTCAATGAACATGGCCAGGAAGAAACTGTTCTTTCGGCCTTCCTGATGGGGGATGGTGTAGAGTGACTGAGCGTGAATTGGGAATGATTTATGACACTCTAGCAGTTAGAGCCCGTAGAGAACATAATTTCAGTTTGCAATGAAATTACTATGTACCCAGGTGCCAGCCTTGGCAGCATTCACCCATTATATGAACTTAACTCCCTTTCAGAAATGTGAGCAAATAAGCTAATTAAAGCCTCTATATTCCCAAATGGTCAGAAAATAATTCTGAAAGTTAATCGCTATTATATAGTTTGCTGCCATATTTAACCACTTTCTGTAACACTCTACTCCGCCTAACTAGTCATCACCACGTTCTGTAATGAGAGCCAACTGCTATTGCATTGCTTGCTGGGATACATGATCAGATCTTGTGGCTTTGTATTTCTCTGTGGAAAAGCACTAGCAGTTAAGAGGGTTAAGGGGCTGTCCCACTTTCACGACCTTTTTTACTCGTGGACATTTTTCATCAGGCTAGAAAAACACCCTGACCTAACTTGATGCCACGAGTACCTACGACTAGCATCACGACCTACCTACGACATCGTGATGACCATGCTGCGAGTATGAGTCAAGGGCAAACTCGGCAGAGGTCATGAATTAGGTTGTGAAAGTGGGACAGGCCCTTTAGGATAGTCAGCACTGATAAGGGGGACAGACACAAATTGGCACAGAAAAACAACTCCATGTTAGGACTGGACTGTTGCATCTTGGGACTATGACTAATGTCTTGATTTTCAGCAAAAGGTGAAAAACAACGCCATATTAGGACTTGGCTGATGCTTCTTGGGACATTACTTAATTCCATTGGTATTCTGCGTACGTGACTTTTGCTGTATAAAAGACCCCGGGATTCTTTGTTAAAGTGAGTGGTATCTTGGGATAACCAGAAGTATCACTGGATACTTCTGGACTGTAACATCTCCCTCCACTCCCGTCTGTCGTAAAAGTAAAGTATGTGTGGTTTACCTTAACCATTGTATTTTGTCCGTTTTTAAGATGTGAACATTATCAATTTCACAGCAAAAAGCCAAATGCTCTAAACTTTAATTATAAAGACAATTTGTCGGAAACATCGGACATGTCAGAAAACATCTGAAGAAACAGGTGATATTTCAGGTTAGCCTTTTATCACTTCCTCTACTTGGACAGGTAAATACTGTTTATATAAATGATGGAGAACTCAATGAGTATAATTTGCATAAAAATAATAAATTCCACATCAATTTGATAAGGGGAACTGTTGCTAACACTTTCTGCAGCAAATTTTATGAACAAATGTTTTCTTATTACATCAATGAATGACCATTAAGATTTATTTCACAATATAAAAGACACTTTACCTTTGAGGCTGCAAGTCCTCCAGAACCACCACCAATAACTATAAGGTCGTAATCATACATTTCACCACCATCCAAAAGTCTCTTCAACAAGCCATCATCCTGAGCCTGCAGGATTAAAAAAAATTACTTAATCATACTTTGCAAAGTTAGGTTAGGTTAAAGGCCACAGCAATGAAAGTTAAGATAGACAACAATGCTGGAGAAACTCAGCGGTTGAGGCAGCATCTATGGAGCAAAGGAATAGGCGACGTTTCGGGTCAAGACCCTTCTTCAGACTGATGTGGGGGTGGGGCGGGAAGAAGAAAGCAAGAGGCAGAGACAGTAGGCGGTGGGAGAGCTGGGAAGGGGAGGAGGAGGCACGCTGTATTCACCTGGAGCACAGGTGAATTTGAGTGCTGGATGGAAGTTAACTGACTTCATCCATTTCACCACTAACCCTCCGCTAAGTTCGCATTAACCAACCTTTCCAGGAGAAAGCAAGGACTACCTGAAATTGGGGATCAATGTTCATACCGCTGGGGTGTACAGAGCTGCCAAGGTTTGTCAGAGCATTTCATTATTCTAGTACCTGAAATCAATATTTTTTTATGTGTGGTCATACCCATGAAAGAGTACAAGAATGCATAACTTGTTTATTGTGTATTCAGCTTATTGTGTATTATGTCATAGCTGTTTTCTTGCATCTCTCTCGCCCTGGCCAGCTCCTGGTCCATCCCCTCCGCGGGTGCCGCCTGGCCCGCTGACTTCCTCCAGCACTCTGTGTTTTTAATTTAACTCTGAAATTGAAGATAGACGTAAAGCTGGAGCAACTCAGCAGGACAGGCAGCAACTCTGGAGACAGGGAATGGGTGACGTTCCGTACAAAATACGGCAAATCCGTACTACTTGGCAGCTCTGGGAGTAAACTGCCCAAGCGAAATATGAGGTGTTCTTCCTCCAATTTGAGGTGGGACTCACACTGGCCATGGAGGTGGCCCAGGACAGAAAGATCGGATTTGAAATGGGAGGGGGAGTTGAAGTGCTGAGCCACCGAGAGATCAGGTTGGTTAATGCGAACAGAGCGGAGGATTAGTGGTGAAATGGATGAAGTCAGTTAACTTCCATCCAGCACTCACATTCACCTGGACCATTTCTGACATTTTCCTACCATTTCTAGGCCTCACTATCTCCATCGCAGGTAACAGACAACTGACCGACATCTACTATAAACCCACCGACTCCCATGGCTTTCAGGACTACACTCTTCCCACCCTACTTCTTGTAAGGACTCTATCCCCTAATCCCAATTCCTCCGTCTACGCAGCATCTGCACCCAGGATGAGGTGTTCCAAACCAGGGCATCGGAGATGTCCACATTCTTTAGGGAACAGGGGTTCCCCTCTTCGACTATAGATGAGGCTCTCACCAGGATCTCCTCCATATCCTGTAGCTCCGCTCTCACTCCCCATCCCCCAACTCGTAACAAGGACAGAGTCCCCCTTGTCCTCACCTTCCACACCACCAGCCGTCACATACAATAGATAATTTGATATTTTCACCACTTCCAACGGGATCCCACCACTGGCCACATCTTCCCATCTCTTCCCCTTTCGGCCTTTCGCAGAGACCACTCCCTCCGTAACTCCCTGGTCAATTCTTCCCTTCCCACCCAAATCACCCCCTACCCTGGTACTTTCCCTTGCAACCGCAGGAAATGCTACACTTGTTGCTTTACCTCCACCCCTCGACTCCATCCAAGAACCCAAGCAGTCTTTCCAGGTGAGGCAGAGATTCACCTGCATAACCTCCAACCTCATCTATTGCATCCGCTGTTCTAGGTGTCAACTGCTCTACATCGGTGAGACCAAGTGCAGGCTTAGCGATCACTTCGCCTAACACTTGCACCCAGTTCGCATTAACCAACCTGATCTCCCGGTGGCTCAGCACCAACTCTTCCCCCCCCCCCCCCCCCCCCCCAATTCCGAATCCGACCTTTCTGTCCTGGGCCTCTTCCATGGCCAGAGTCCCCCTGCAAATTGGAGGAGCAGCACGTCATATTTTGCTTGGGCAGTTTACACCCCAGCGGTATGAACACTGACCTCCAATTTCAGGTAGTCCTTGCTTTCTCCCTCCGTCCCCTCCCCAGCTCTCCCACAGCCTACAGTCTCCGCCTCCTCCGTTCTTCTTCCTGCACGCCCCCAACCTCCACATCAATCTGAAGAAGGGTTCGACCCGAAACGTCACCTATTCCTTCGCTCCATAGATGCTGCTTCACCCGCTGAGTGTCCCAAGATAGACATGTCAAAAATAAAAGGTATAAAGTGAGGAGGAAGAGATTTAAAGGGGATCTGAGATAATAGTTTACCCATGCAGAGAGTGGTTGATATCGGGAACATGTTGCCAGGTGGTGGAGAAACAGATACAATCACTACTTTTGGATGCATTTAAACAGACATTTGAATAGGCATGACATAGAAGTATAATGCAGGCAAATGCAATTAATGAAGATAGGCTAAACAGTCAGCATGTGGTAGACCAAAGGATGAGTTTCTTAACTTAGGAGAGACAAGGGAATCAAACCAAGGACTTTGATCTGTAGGTCTCATCATCACATTGGAATTCTAAACACATCTGGAATGGGCTCCACACTTTATCATGCAATTTCTAAATTACATTCAGACTGTTTTTCTAAATAATAAATGAAATGGAGGTATGTAGGTTAAATGGCTTGGTAAATGTAAAAATTGTCCCTAGTGTGTGTAGGGTAGTGTTAATGTGCAGGGATCGCTGGTCAGTGCGGATTCGGAGGGCCGAAGGGCCTGTTTCCGCGTTGTATCTCTCAACTAAACTATAAAGCAGGGAAAGGAGCGAGGCAAATTAAAATGTATCGAGGCAGATCTACTATGATACTAATGAAGCTTAAGGGACCCTAATCCTGGAGGGGACCCAGAAGCGTATTCTTCCGATTTATATCCCGTGGGGAGGGGCAGTGGCCGGGGCACAGACTCGATATCAATGTCAGTGTGCGTGCGCCCCTCTCCTCCCACCAGCTCTCTGCACCGCACTGTGCCCCCCCCCCCACCCCCCGTTGTAGCCGTTCCGCTCACGTGAGGCGCTGCCAACGGTTGGGGGGGGCTATAGATATCGGGAGAAGGCGATTAGTCGAGGCGCTGATTAGGCGTGAGATAGGAGGTTTAGTTAAGTGAGGTGGGGTTAAGGTGTGAGGTTTATTTGAGGGGCGAGAAAGCTTGAAAATCATTTTCAATTTATTGAAAATGCAGGAGGACTTTGCCCTCTGAACCCCCACCAGGGAGCTGCCCCTGGACCCCACCGGGGTCCTAGCCAGCCTGTCATGGAACAGCCCCATTAAAGAAGATAACAGTGGTTACTCAGACCTCATTGCTGGTTGCGAAGGGGGCCCCATAACAGTTCAAGCTTCAGGGGCCCAAAAATGTAGGTTCGCCACAGGGTTACATGAAGTATTTGTCGCAGCAAGGAACGTGTGCGGCTTCATCAAATAGTACCTTACCTGCTTGGTACTGTCAAAGCCACCCAAATGAGCCTTGTTAACAAACACATTGGGAACAGTCTTCTGGCCCGTAATATCATTCAACATTTCCTGCATAAGTGCTCCCTTCTCTGGAGAGAGAAAAACATGGCAGAGGAAATACAACTTAGTGTCAGGATAGCAATGACAAGAGGGCTGGATACCTGAAGAAAACAATTGGACACACAGTGCTGGAGTAACTCAGCAGTTCAGGCAGCATCTCTGGAGAAAATGGATAGGTAACAGTTTGGGTTGAGACCCTTAACACTTCAGCTTTCCACCCCGCCCCACTACAATCAGTCTGAAGGGCCCTGACCTCAAACGTCACCAATCCATTTTCTCTAGAGATGCTGCCTGATCCGCTGAGTTACTCCAGCACTTTGTGCTCTTTTGTGGAAACCAACATTTGCAATTCTTTGTTTCTACATTGTAAATGACTGACATGCAAACGACTGACATGCTGTATTTAGCTTGCAGTCTGCACAAATACACCAATTGGTTCAGCATCTGATCAATGTTACAGGCTTTTGTTTTACATTTTTGGGATGGGCAGGGCAGTTGAAGTGTTTTATGTCAGCTGTACTAAGCACTAAAGGACTTAGATGTGAAAGTCATGAACTGTGACTCGTAAAACAATCAAAGCAGGTCATGGAAACCACGCACAGACCACCACAGATAGACCATATTTATATTGTGCCATTAACATATTAGAACATTAACTATTAATGAAATCTGCTAGCAAGCCTTATGGATATATTATCTGCATTGTACAAGACCCATACTGAGCAAGCTCAGGGAATGGCAAACTGTAAATGGAGATTGGGGTTTAAAAGGTCAGGATGAAATTGTGGTTCAACAGAACCACATCCCTACTTCGATGGAGTGGAAGAGTAAAGAGAATCCTGCTGCCCACACAGTACCTGGTAGTGTTATTTAAATTTTTGTTTGCAGGAGAAACTTATTGGCCATCTACGTTATCCAATTACTTTCTCTTCCACACCACTTCATATTCTGAATAATTATTCACCCACTCCCTCAAAGTAGCGTTGAATAATTATTCAAAATTATTGAATAATTAATGATGAATTTCTCACTGCTATTTGCAAGACATGCAGAAAATGTCTCATACTTCCTGCACAGGAACTACTTTAAGAAGGCGAATCCACAGAATGCATCCGGCCCAGATGGTGCACTTGGCTGAGTACTAAAGACCTGTGCAGACCAATGATCTGCAGCTGATGTACCTTTATAGTTAAAGTACCTTTGATGTGCTTTTGAACACATGTATATGCAAAAGCACACGCTCTCTATCGAGAATTGCTTTAGATGCTAATTTCCCTCTTAAAGCCACTGTTTGTCCAATTGCCATAGCAACTTGCACCACATCTTTAAATAGCTGGGCTCAATATTTGAAATTCAATACAGGATAAGCAGAAATGAATATTATGGGCAAAGAGAAAAGCACAAGCTCTGGCCCCTAGACCCCTTCAACATTTTTCTCACCAGCTGCTGCCTAAAAAAAAATTCAGTCAGGGTTAAAAAAGAAATGTTGCAATGATTGTGATGAACTTCAGCTTACTTGTCATTCCACCACCAAGATGAAACTTCACCTATATAATGGTCGACTCTAGCTGGTTGAAGTTCAATATCTTCAAAATTGCTACTAATTATTTTGGGTCTTTACAATAGACAATACGTGCAGGAGTAGGCCATTCGGCCCTTCAAGCCAGCACCACAATTCAATGTGATCATGGCTGATCATCCCCAATCAGTACCCCGTTCCTGCCTTCTCCCCATATCCCCCGACTCCACTATTTTTGAGAGCCTATCTAGCTCTCACTTGAAAGCATCCAGAGAACCTACCTCCACCGCCCTCTGAGGCAGAGAATTCCACAGACGCGCAACTCTCTGTGAGAAAGTGTTTCCTCGTTTCCGTTCTAAATGGCTTATTCCTTATTCTTAAACTGTGGCCCCTGGTTCTGAACTCCTCCAACATCAGGAACACGTTTCCTGCCTCTAGCGTGGTCTCATTAGGGCCCTGTACAACTGCAGAAGGACCTCTTTGATCCTATATTCGATTTCTCTTGTTATAAAGGCCAACATGCCATTCGCTTTCTTCACTGCCTGCTGAACTGCATGCTTACTTTCATAGACTGATGAACAAGGGACCCCGGATCCCATTGTACTCCCCCTTTTCCCAAGTTGACACCATTTAGATAGTAATCTGCCTTCCTGTTTTTGCTACCAAAGTGGATAACCTCACATTTATCCGCATTAAACTTCATCTGCCATGAATCTGCCCACTCCCCCAACCTGTCCAAGTTACCCTGCATTCTCATAGCATCCTCCTCACAGTTCACATTGCCACCCAGCTTTGTGTCATCTGCAAATTTGCTAATGTTACTTTGAATCCCTTCATCCAAATCATTGAAGTATATTGTATATAGCTGCGGTCCCAGCACCGAGCCTTGCGGTACCCCACTAGTCACTGCCTGCCATTCTGAAAGGGACCCGTTAATCCCTACTCTTTGTTTCCCGTCTGCCAACCAATTCTCTATCCATGTCAGCACTCTACCCCCAATAATAATAATAATAATAATAATAATACATTTTATTTGTATAGCGCTTTTCAAGGACTCAAAGTCGCTTTACATGGTGAGTCAAGAACAAAACAAAATAGAGCAGTAAGACAGAGATGCAAAGGGGAGGGGGACATGGGACTAAGGGTATGCAGAGGTGAAGAGATGGGTCTTGAGGTGGGACTGGAAGATGGTGAGGGATTCAGAAGTTACCAATACCATGTGCCCTAAATTTGCCCACTAATCGCCTATGTGGGACCTTATCAAATGCTCTCTGAAAGTCCAGGTAACCCTTGGTTATGGATCACACCGGTAAAGAAATGTCCTTCATACTCATTCTTTCAATTACATAATTTAGTACAGCTCAATTAAATATCCACTTGGCCCTTTATTCAAGCCCATTCAGAATCCTGATAATGGGGTCGAAGCAGTTATTCCACAGTCTGGTGGTGCCTTCTGCCAGTAAGTAGCAGTCATAAGAATAATGAAGGAATAAAAATCTTCAGGTAAAGGGCTGCAGGAGTATTTTAACAACTCTACTGAAGAGCTAGCACAAGCAGATTGGGCCGAATGTAATTCTATCAAATCTCAATTCCCCTAGAAGGTGATCAACCTGATAATTTTTGCTTCTCACTCGAGGGCAAGTTGGGCTGCTGACAAACTATGTATTTGGGTGAAGATTAGAGGGAGAAAAAAAAATCCAAGAGCATGGTGACACAGCAGCTTCATTGTTTATTATGCATCATGGTAATAAAGTGATAACCCATAAACAATTTGAACTAGAATCTAAACATTTTCCCTTGCTCTGCATGACTCTGCACTTCTCCCTTTTGTTTGCAATGTTCTACTGAAAGTCTATACTGATAAGGACAGCACATCAAATATTAAAACAGTGTCTTTGAATAGAATTGGGTAATCACAATCAACCAAACTCAGTTGAATAATTTTTTTTATTACCTACTACATCAAGCTCCACAACGTGAATATCAACACCCAGGCTCGCAAAAAGATCTTTAGCCTATGATATATAAAAAAGGGAGAGATTTGATATGAAAATAAACAAACATTGTCTGAATATTACCCACAGACCACACAATGGGCATGTGCCCATCTCTAGTTATACCTTCACCAACCCCCACCACACCTCCTCCATTTTCCTCAACAGACTAGCCTGACCCGCTGGAGTTCCTTCAGCAACTTGACTTTAAACCAAGTGTTAATATGTCCCATACAACTGCAATCCAAAGATCCTGAAGATATTTGAATTCACCATGGGAACATTGTAATATAATTGCAGGACTCCAATTTATCTTTGTAAAGTGTTATCAGCACTTGTAGAACTCTAGAGCACAAGACGACACTTTTTTGAATTTTTTTTTTTTATAAACCTGCCACTAAAGCAGGTGCTTGCAACCTTCGTCTCTATTTGAAGCACCTCAACCACGAACCTGCCCATGACCACAACAGTTGAACATTCCTATACTTGCTGACCAGGGCCAAGTACGAACATGGCCAGAACTGCTGGAGAATAGAGGAACGCTTGAAGAAAATAACAATTCACCTAACACTTCAAAACAAGGAAATGCAAAAAGGACAAAGAGCTAGAGTAACTCAGTGGGTCAGGCAGCATCATTAGAGAACATGGATAGGTGACGTTTTTGGTCGGGACCCTGCCACAGATGGCACAGTGGAGGCCAATTCACTTTAAAGAGAATGTTTAAGAGAGATTTAGCTCTTAGTTAAAGGAATCAAGGGATATGGGGAAAAAGCAAGAACAAGGTACTGATTTTTGATGATCAGCCATGGTCTTATTGAAAAACGATGCTCTCAGGGCCGAATGGCCTACACCTGCACCTATTTTCTATGTTTCTGTAGCATTTCCCCATTGTAGATTTTAAAAAAGGCATGGAAATTAGGTAGGAGACCCAGCAGCATGACTGTTTACATAGCATTTCTATCATTATGGACATAGAGCCAACAAGGGAAGGCAGAAAGTTGACACACGATGTCCCTCCACACCTCACTCCCCAGGCATAGCCCATTCTCTCCCAGCCATATCCCACTCTCCCTCCGGCTATCCCCCTCTCCCCCAGGCCACCACCCCCTCTCCCCCAGCCCCCCACCTGCCTCTCCCCCAGCCCTCCACCTGCCTCCCCCCCAGCCCCTCACCCCCCTAACTCAAAAGCTCTCCCCTACCCCACTCCCCAAGGCCCCCACCCCTCGTCACCCAGTCTCACCTTCTTGCAGTACGGGCAGGTGCTCTTGCTGAACACCACCACCATATTCGAGTCGATCAGCTTCTTGATGGTGGCCTTCATCTCCTCCTGCGGGGCGGACAAGGTGGTGGAAGCCATGCGGGCGGCAGCCTGGGGGGGGGTGGCGACCGGCGCGGACGTTAACCTCAGCTCCGACCGCAACACCTTCCCGAATCTCTCGCGCTCGGCAGCCGACTACCGGTGCCGAGCCAACTGCGCATGCTCCCCTTCTCGTCCCGCCCCTTGTCACCTGGACCCACCCATTGGTCCCAATGCGCATGCTCTGTGCACACCTCTCCGTTCCGAGCCCCTCCCCACAAACCGGTGCCGTTGCGCATGCTCCACCTCGCCCCTCCTCTTCTCATCTGACCCCCCCCATTAACTCCAAGGCGCAAGCTCTCTGCTGTCCCTTCCCACATTGTCCCCAACGCGCATGCTCCCCTCGTCCCGCCCCTTGCTAATGGTTCTTCCCACTCGTCCCAACGCGCATGCTCCCTTCACCCGGCCGCCGTCTCCATCCACCGGCCCCTGTTGCGCATGCTTACTCATCCTCCATTTCATTCACCTCCTTCTCCTCCTTTCTGTCTCCGCCCCGCGACGAACCAATAGTCAAACCCATTGAGGATCCTTCTTCTCGGGAGGTGGGACCGGGATCAGATCGGCGGCTGCTGCTGCTGTGGCTGTGGCTGCGACCACTCAGTTGCCGGGGTGACCAACAGTGCGCGAGTTCTGAAGGCGTTAACGTCGCCACGGCAACAGCGACCCCTGGCGGCTGGGCGCGGGAAGTCGGTGGGCCGAATAATTTCCCTCCCTGCCTTTCAACTCCCCCACCCCTACAATGAGTGATGGCAACAGTAATAGTTACCCATGTTACAGCATGCAACAAAAACCTTTTAACTGTACCTCGGTATAAATATACTAATTCGTCACAATCCTTGTTCCAAAGATTCCCACCTGCATAAAAGCCATTCTACAGCCAATTGATTTGTTCCAATACCATAAATGAAGTGAAGATAGACACAAAAAGATGGAGTAACTCAGCGGAACAGGCAGCATCTCTGGAGAGAAGGAATTGGTGACGTTTCGGGTCGAGACCCTTCTTCAGCCAATGTCACCCATTCCTTCTCTCCAGAGATGCTGCCTGTCCCGCTGAGTTATTCCAGCTTTTTGTGTCTATCCTCGGTTTAAACCAGCATCTGCAATTCATTCTTACACTATAAAGAAGTGGCTGAAAGAATTGGATCCAGCCAGTGCAATGGGTGTAGACAACATTGCAGCTCTAGTAGTGAAGACAGCTCTCCAAACAAACGACACCAAACTATACAGTTGAAGCAGACCCTTCTGCCCAACTCATCCATGCTGACCAGATGCCCAATCTATGATAGTCCCATTTAACCACAGTAGGCCCATATCCCTGCCAAATGTTGTTATAGTACCTTCCTCAACTACCTCCCCTGGCAGCTCGTTCCATATGCCCACCATTCTCATTGTAAAAAAGTTGCCCCTTTGTTTCTTGTTCAATCTTTTTCCCTCTCATCTTAAACCCATGCCCTCTAGTGCTAGACTGCCCTACCACGAGAAAAAGACTGTATTCACAATATCTATTGTAGACAAAAATGCTGGGGAAACGGAGCGGGTGAGGCAGCATCTATGGAGCGAAGTAAATAGGCAATGTTTCGGGTCGAAACCCTTCTTCAGACACTGTCTATTGATGATTTTATATATTTCCATTAGGTCACTTCTAACATCCTACGATCCAGAGAAAAATGACCCAGCCGATCCAGCACTCCTTATAACTCAAGCCCTCTAGTCTTGGTTCCATCCTCATGGATCTTTTCTGCAGTTTTCATCTCAATGATATCCTTCTTATAGCTGGGTGACCAGAACTGGCGACATGGTGGTGCAGCGATAGAGTTGCTGCCTTACAGCGCCTGACTAAGGGTACGGAGTTTATAAGTTTTCCCCATGACCTGCAAGATCTTCGGTTTCTTCCCACACTCCAAAGACGTACAGGTTTGTAGGTTAATTGGCTTGGTATATGGATAGTATTAATATGCGGGGATCGCTGGTCGGCCCGGGCCCAGTGGACCGCACTGTATCTCTAAACTAAACCTGAACAGGTGCGAAGTCTGAAGAAGAGTCTCGACCCGAAACATCACCCATTAAAATTTCAATTTAAACCAGCCTCTGCAGTTCTTTCCCACACAGTGCTCCAGTGTGGTCTCATCATTTAGTTCAGTCCCTTTCGGGTTCGGCCCACCGGGTCCGCGCCGACCAGTGATCCCCACACTTTAATATTAACCTACATACACTAGGGACATTTTTTACATTTACCAAGCCAATTAATCTTCATACCTGTACTTCTTTGGAGTGTGGGAGGAAACCGAAGATCTCGCTAAAAACCCACGCAGGTCACGGGGAGAACGTACAAACTCCATTCAGACAGCACCCATAGTCAGGATTGAACCTGGGTCTCTGGCGCTGTATTATCTGTAAGGCAGCAACTTTACCGCTGCACCGAGCTGCACAAAATCTTGTACAGATACATCATGACTTCCCAATCTGTACTCAATACACTGATCAATGGTCCTTCTGCAATTGTACAGAGCCCTAGTGAGATCACACCTGGAGTATTGTGTGCAGTTTTGGTCCCCAAATTTGAGGAAGGACATTCTTGCTATTGAGGGAGTGCAGCATAGGTTTACAAGGTTAATTCCCGGGATGGCGGGACTGTCATATGCGGAGAGAATGGAGCGGCGGGGCTTGTACACTCTGGAGTTTAGAAGGTTGAGAGGGGATTTTATTGAAACATATAAGATTGTGAAGGGTTTGGACACGCTAGAGGCAGGAAACATGTTCCCGATGTTGGGGGAGTCCTGAACCAGGGGCCACAGTTTATAAATAAGGGGTAAGCCATTTAGAACGGAGACAAGAAAACACTTTTTCTCACAGAGAGTTGTGAATCTGTGGAATTCTCTGCCTCAGGGGACGGTGGAGGCCGGTTCTCTGGATACTTTCAAGAGAGAGCTAGATAGGGATCTTAAAGATAGCGGAGTCAGGGGATATGGGGAGAAGGCAGGAACGGGTACTGATTGGAGATGATCAGCCATGATCACCTCGAAGGGCCAAATGGCCTACTCCTGTACCTATTGTCTATAAAGGTCATCATGTTTAATATCCTATGATGTTGCAGGCAGCCAGGGAGATTATTGAAAGTCACAAAATAGACCGTGACCTGAGGCGCTTTTCCGTTTCAGTTTGTGACCGAAATCACGTATCTACCTGTATTTATAACATATTGTGTACAAATATTACAGAAATCATACCTGAAACTCGTCAAGACCAAAACCTGCACATATTTTTAAAATATAAGAAAAACCTCCAGTTTGTCCAATATTCCGAACAATGCACGTTCAACATTGCGTCGGACGCCAATTGACCACTCACGCGCTTTATTTCATGGCAGCTTGGCAGCGAGCACACTGGGATCATGGCTGTCTTCTAATTACATCAAAAAAATAGCAAAGTTTGGAAAAAATAAAGGTAATGCTAACCTTGCTGATAATTTTGTTTTGCAACTGATTTATCGTTGTAAAGATGATGTGAACTGTTAAATAAAAATGATAAATAATGTTTAGTAAACGGGGTTTAGTAAACGGGGAAACGCACAGGATCTGCCCTCACCCATTAATTAGGCGGGTTCAGGAGTCGGTGAAAAGCGGAACCTCTGCGGCAGTCTCACTCAACGTACATACTCACAATTATATTCATTATATTATTTTTATATAATATTATATATAACTCCAGTCATATTCACAAATCATATACAAGTCATATATAACAGTAGAGCATGCTGGCCGGTTGCATCGGCAACCTGAGCGTTCAGGAGCAGAAAAGGCTGCAAAAAGTCGTAACCACTGCCCAGTCCATCATCGGTTCTGACCTCCCTACCATCGAGGGGATCTATCGCAGTCGCTGCCTCAAAAAGGCTGCCAGCATCATCAAGGACCCACACCATCCTGGCCACACAGTCATCTCTCCGCTGCCATTGGGTAGAAGGTACAGGAGCCTGAAACCTGCAACATCCAGGTTCAGGAATAGCTTCTACTCCACAGCCATCAGACTATTAAACACAACTTCAAACAAACTATGAACTATAACAACCTATTGCACTTTATCTGTTTACTGATGTGTGTGTATATATATTCTATGGTATATGGACACACTGATCTGATCTGTATTTATCACTACAATATCATGTTGTGCTGCAGCAATGCAAGAATTTCATTGTCCCATCTGGGACACATGACAATAAACTCTCTTGACTCTTGACACATATGGTATTGTAGCGGCACCTAGTGGCTAAACTGCGTATTAAAGAACCCTCGTCAGAGGCCGGAACTGTCACGTGACAGGGTTGGTGCGCGGGATTTTGACAGTTACCAGTTGACCGTTGACAGTTGACAGTTGAAAAGAGCTCAAAAACCGTTTTCCCGCGACCAGATACCCGTGTAGTTTAAATGTTGTTTTTACAATAAAACTATTTTACAAACTCTACCCGTTTTGTCTCGCTACAGTATAATAATGGTTTAAATAGACCGCAGCACGGAATTAGAGTAATATGAGCATTGAGCACAAGATGGCGCTTACTTTTTCGATCTAATTTTCTAATTAGCTTAATTGATTAGAGTGCAACTTCTGCCACTGGCGAGTTATGAATTCCTTCTCAATTATAATCTGACGAAGGGCATTGTTGCCATAGAGGGAGCACAGAGAAGGTTCACCAGACTGATTCCTGGGATGGCAGGACTTTCTTATGAAGAAAGACTGGATAGACTCGCCTTGTACTCGCTAGAGTTTAGGAGATTGAGGGGGGATCTTATAGAAACTCACAAAATTATTAAGGGGTTGGACAGGCTAAATGCAGGAAGATTGTTCCCGATGTTGAGGAAGTCCAGAACAAGGGGTCACAGTTTAAGGATGAAGGGTAAATCTTTTAGGACCGAGATGAGAAAAACATTTTTCACACAGAGAGTGGTGAATCTCTGGAATTCTCTGCCACAGAAGGTAGTTGAGGCCAGTTCATTGGCTATATTTAAGAGGGAGTTAGATGTGGCCCTTGTGGCTAAAGGGATCAGGGGGTATGGAGAGAAGGCAGGTACAGGATACTGAGTTGGATGATCAGCCATGATCATATTGAATGGCGGTGCAGGCTCGAAGGGCCAAATAGCCTACTCCTGCACCTATTTTCTATGTTTCTATATTTCATCTAAATCCATGCCTAATTCCAAGTAGATAGCAGACATGGGTCACAAAAGTTAAATTCTAGACACATTTTCGATGCTCAGCCCACAGCCTGAAATGCTGGAGCAACTCAGCGGGAAAGGTAGCATCCTTGCAGAATACAGATACGTGACATTTCACTTTGGAACTCTTCTCATTACTGAAGTAATGGCTGAGATACCTGTGCTTTCCTTAGCCAAGGTGAGATACCAAAAGACTAGAGGATAGATCATTAGTCTTTTCTTTAAGAAGAGGACGGGTAACCAGGGAACCTACACCTCCATCCCCCACCAGGATGGCCTCGGAGCCCTCCGGTTCTTCCTCGACCAGAGGAGCAACCTATACCCAGCCACTGACACTCTCCTCCGCTTAGCGGAGTTGGTCCTCACCCTCAACAACTTTACATTTGACTCCTCCCATTTCCTCCAAACACAAGGCGTAGCTATGGGCACACGCATGGGCCCCAGCTACACCTGCCTCTTTGTCGGGTACGTTGAACAATCCATGTTCGAGACGTACCAGGGCCCCATCCCCGACCTCTACCTCCGTTACATTGACGACTGCTTTGGCGCCACCTCCTGCACCTACACACAACTGACTGACTTCATCCACTTCACCACCAACTTCCATCCGGCACTCCAATACACCTGGACGATTTCCGACACGTCCCTACCATTCCTTGACCTCACCATCTCCATCGCAGGGGACAGACTCCTGACCGACATACATTACAAACCCACTGACTCACATGGCTATCTGGACTACACGTCTTCCCACCCTGCCCCCTGTAAAGACTCCATCCCCTACTCCCAATTCCTCCGCCTACGCCGCATCTGTTCCCAGGATGAGACATTTCATACCAGGGCATCGGAAATGTCCTCGTTCTTCAGGGAACGGGGATTCCCCTCCGCCACCATAGATGAGGCTCACACCAGGGTCTAATCCATACCCCGTAACACTGCTCTCTCTCCCCATCCCCGCACACGCAACAAGGGCAGAGTCCCTCTGGTCCTCACCTTTCACCCCACCAGCCGGCAAATACAACACATAATCCTCCGCCATTTCCGCCACCTCCAACGTGACCCCACCACTCGCCACATCTTCCCATCTCCCCCCATGTCTGCCTTCCGCAAAGACCGCTCCCTCCGCAACTCCCTCGTCAATTCTTCCCTTCCCTCCCGCACCACCCCCTCCCCGGGCACTTTCCGTTGCAACCGCAAGAAATGCAACACCTGTCCCTTCACCTCCCCCCTCGACTCCATCCAAGGTCCCAAGCAGTCGTTCCAGGTGCGACAAAGGTTCACCTGTATCTCCTCCAACCTCATCTACTGCATCCGCTGCTCTAGATGTCAGCTGATTTACATCGGTGAGACCAAGCGTAGGTTGGGCGATCGTTTCGCCGAACACCTCCGCTCAGTCCGCAATAACCTACCTGACCTCCCGGTGGCTCAGCACTTCAACTCCCCCTCCCAATCCGACCTCTCTGTCCTGGGTCTCCTCCATTGCCAGAGTGAGCAACAGCGGAAATTGGAGGAACAGCACCTCATATTCCGTCTGGGGACCTTGCGTCCTTATGGCATTAACATAGAATTCTCCCAATTTGGCTAGCCCTTGCTGTCTCCTCCCCTTCCTTAACCCTCTAGCTGTCTCCTCCCACCCTCCCATCCGCCCGCCCTCGGGCTCCTCCTCCTCCTCCCCTTTTCCTTCTTTCTTTCCCCCACCCCCCATCAGTCTGAAGAAGGGTTTCGGCCCGAAACGTCGCCTATTTCCTTCGCTCCATAGATGCTGCTGCACCCGCTGAGTTTCCCCAGCAATTTTGTGTACCAGGGAACACAACAGGTTGGTAAACCTAACAGCAGTCAGTGGTGGGAAAGTTACAATAGGAGATTCTGAGAGACTGCATTTATTTGTGTTTGGAAAGGCAAGGACTGATCAGGAATTATTATCATGGCTTTGTGCATGAGAAATCATGTCTCACCAGTTTGATTAGGTTTTTTGAAGACATGACCAAGACTAGAGAAACAAGGAACTGCAGGTGCTTGTTTACAACAAAAAATACATGAAGTGCTGGAGTATCTCAGTCGGTCAGGCATCGTCTGACTGAAGGCCCGAAACGTCACCTTATCCATGATTTCCAGATTTATTTATTTTTATATATATATATATATCCACTGAACTTTTTTTTCATTTATTATATTGCTTATAGAGTACTATGTTTACATATTCTGTTGTGCTGTTGCAAATCAGAATTCCATTGTTTTGTCTGAGACATTTCTTAGGTCCCCTTCGGTCATGGCTGACCAAGGTGTATCCAGGGTGCTATTCCCTATATGGAGGACGCCTGTGCGTGACTTTGTTTAACGTGGGGAGGCTGGTGCACAGACAGCCACCCCACGGTCCTTGACAGATCTTGGTCAGGGTCCAGTGGCATGGAGTTCAAGACGACCGGAGACTCCTTTTCTGCTGCAGCCTTCATCCGCCTTCCCAGTCGTTGTGACACTTGAGTTTGAACTGGTTGTATTTATGCATAGTATATCTGATCTGATTAAACATGCAAGTTTTTCACTGTACCTCGGTACAAGTGACAATAATAAACCTCAACCCAACATGTGGAGCGATAAACATTTGTTTAGTTTAGTGATACAGCATGGAAAGAAGCCCTTTGGCTCTGTTCACACAAGTTTTATGTTATCCCACTTTCTCACTCCTCTACACACTAGGGGCAATTTACAGAGGCCAATTAACCTACCAACCCGCACATCCTTGGGATCTGGGATGAAACTGGAGCACCCGGCGGAGACCCATTCGGTCACAGTGAGAACGTGCAAATTCCATACAGACAGCATCCATGGTTAGGATCGAACCTGGGTCTCTGGCGCTGCGTGGCAACAATTCTACCGCTGCGTTACTGTGCCACTCACATTTCTTTCACTGTTTAACTGAGCTCCCTTGCTGTATGCATTACAAATGACAATTATACAACTATTCACAAATAAAAGAGGGGGATTACACTTATACTTTACAGTTACCCAGACACCTTACCTAAACGGTCAGACTAATGTAACATTCCAAAGTCAGGAAGTCATGATGCAGCTTTATGACATTTGAGGTGTTACATGCAGTTCTGGTCATGCCATTGCAGGAAGGATGTGGAGATTTCAGAGAGGGTGCAGAGGTTTACCTGAATGCTGCCTGGATTAGGGAGTATTATTGTCAGGGCTTGAATTGTTTTCTCTGGAACACAGGGCCGGATTTAGATGAAGAGAGGCCCTAGGCTATTTCACGTGTGAGGCCCCCCCCCCTCCCAATCCCCCACACGCATGACTAGAGGACCATGACTACCCAACAGTGACAGTGTGACACTTTTAGATCCTACTGTATGTTGTCATTAAATAGTTGGTTTTAAAATACATATTGGTTTCACTGCGGAGCGGTCGATGCCTTACCTGGATCGCCGTTTGAAGCTCCGGAGCGTTGGGCCTGCTGCTTCAACATCAGAGCTGTGGTTTGCGGAGCTCCCAGCCTCAGGCCACGCTGATTTCAACATCGCGGAGCTCTGGGATCCCTTTGCCGAGGGCCGCCAGTGTGAATCTCCGCCCAGCTCAGCCTGTGGACTTCGGGAGCCGTGGTCTCCGATAGGAAGTGGCCGATTCGGAAGTCCAAGCCGCTGAGGGTGTTCTTCCGTTCCGACGTCGGAGTTCCATCATCCCGGCGAGAGGGCCTGAGCATTGCGTAGCGGTGATTGCGGGGGGCTCGAGAGGAGAGGGGCCGTTGGAGATGGGAAAAGAGATCATCAATGGGGGGGCGAGGACTCCTTCCCATGGAAGAACGCTGTGAGGCGGAGCCGATGGAAGAAGAGCTCCAAATCGCGGCAGGCACGGAACTAATTGAGGTGGGGACGGAGGGGGACAAAGGTGAGGCCTCTGCTAAGGACAGACCATTCGGAATATGAGAGGGGGAGGTCAGGGGCGATGGTGAACACACGGCAAGGATGGGGGTTGGGGCCGGAGGAAGGCAGGTGAGTGGACTGAGGCCAAGGCAATGTCTGGTGGGGGAGGGGGGGGTAGTGGGTGGTCAAGGAGGAGGGGGGTATGAAGACTGTAGTGTGGGTGGGGAAGACTGGGGTCACATGGTTTGAGGGGGATGGGGAAGACCCAGTGGAACAGCCACTGATGTTACCAGGGTTGGGGGGACTGGTGCTAGGACCCAGCGCAGTCAAACCCAGGGGAGTGGGAGTGTGCAGCGTGAAAGCTTCAGGCCCGGTACTGAGTCCAGGCTGCAGGTAAGGCGAGGGCTGCGGGCTGCTGGAGGGCGGTGGGGTGGCGAGGGTCGGTGGAATCGATGGTGGAAGAACCCGGGGAGTGCCACTGATGGTAGGTTTTGTAACAACGCCACTATGTCAAAAGTTTTATACGCGAGGCCGAGGCCCTCCTAGATCTCGAGGCCCTAAGCTTAAGCTTGTGAAGCTTCTACCCAAATCCGGCCCTGCTGGGACACTAGAGGTTGCAGAGAAACCTGATAGGAGTATAGAAAATTATGTGAAGTATAGATAGAGTACAGTCAGAAACTTTTCCCAGATCGAAAACTCAAATACTAGAGGGTATAGTGTTAAAGTGCAAGGGGCTAAGTTTAAAGCAGATGTGTGGGGAGCGTTTTTAGGTGGGTGCCCAGAACGCGCATGCCAGGGTTGGTGGTGGAGGCAGATACGATTGTGATGTTTTAAGAGGCTTTTAGATAGGCACATGGATATGCAGGAAATGGAGGGATATAGAAACATAGAAAATAGGTGCAGGAGTAGGCCATTCGGCCCTTTGAGCCTGCACCGCCATTCGATATGATCATGGCTGATCATCCAACTCAGTATCCCATCCCTGCCTTCTCTCCATACCCCCTGATTCCTTTAGCCACAAGGGCCACATCTAACTCCCTCTTAAATATAGCCAATGAACTGGCCTCAACTACCTTCTGTGGCAGAGAATTCCACAGATTCACCACTCTCTGGGTAACAATTTTTCTCATCTCGGTCCTAAAAGACTTCCCTCTTATCCTTAAACTGTGACCCCTAGTTCTGGACTTCCCCAACATCGGGAATAATCTTCCTGCATCTAGCCTGTCCAACCCCTTAAGAAGTTTCTATAAGATCCCCCCTCAATCTTCTGAATTCTAGCGTGTACAAGCCGAGTCTATCCAGTCTTTCTTCATATGAAAGTCCTGCCATCTCAGTAATCAGTCTGGTGAACCTTCTCTGTACTCCCTCTATGGCAAGAATGTCTTTCCTCAGATTAGGAGACCAAAACTGTACGCAATACTCCAGGTGTGGTCTCACCAAGACCCTGTACAACTGCAGTAGAACCTCCCTGCTCTTATACTCAAATCGTTTTGTTATGAATGCTAACATACCATTTGCTTTCTTCACTACCTGCTGCACCTGCATTCCTACTTTCAATGACTGGTGTACCATGACACCCAGGTCTCGTTGCATCTCCCCTTTTCCTAATCGGCCACCATTCAGATAATAGTCTACTTTCCTGTTTTTGCCACCAAAGTGGATAACCTCACATTTATCCACATTATACTGCATCTGCCATTCATTTGCCCACTCACCCAACCTATCCAAGTCACCTTGCAGCCTCTTAGCATCCTCCTCACAGCTAACACTGCCCCCCAGCTTCGTGTCATCCGCAAACTTGGAGATGTTGCATTCAATTCCCTCATCCAGATCATTAATATATATTGTAAATAGCTGGGGTCCCAGCACTGAGCTTTGCGGTACCCCACTAGTCACTGCCTGCCATTGTAAAAAGGACCCGTTTATTCCTAGTCTTTGCTTCCTGTCTGCCAGCCAGTTCTGGGGCTACTTCCTTAAGTACTCTGGGATGCAGCCTATCTGGCCCTGGGGATTTATCGGCCTTTAATCCATTCAATTTACCTAACACCACTTCCCGGCTAACCTGGATTTCACTCAGTTCCTCCATCTCATTTAACCCCCGGTCCCTTGCTATTTCCGGCAGATTATTTATGTCTTCCTTAGTGAAGACAGAACCAAAGTAGTTATTCAATTGGTCTGCCATGTCCTTGTTCCCCATGATCAATTCGCCTATTTCTGACTGCAAGGGACCTACATTTGTTTTAACTAATCTTTTCCTCTTCACATATCTATAAAAACATTTGCAGTCCGTTTTTATGTTCCCTGCCAGTTTTCTTTCATAATCTATTTTCCCTTTCCTAATTAAGCCTTTTGTCCTCCTCTGCTGGACTCCATTTCTCCCAGTCCTCTGGTAGGCTGCTTGTTCTGGCTAATTTGTATGCTTCATCTTTTGTTTTGATACTATCCCTGATTTCCCTTGTTATCCACGGATGCACTACCTTCCCTGATTTATTCTTTTGCCAAACTGGGATGAACACTTGTTGTAGTTCATCCATGCAGTTTGTAAATGCCTTCCATTGCATATCCACCGTCAACCCTTTAAGAATCATTTGCCAGTCTATCTTGGCCAATTCACATCTCATACCCTCAAAGTCACCTTTCTTTAAGTTCAGGACCCTCTCTGAATTAACAATGTCACTCTCCATCCTAATGAAGAACTCAACCATATTATGGTCACTCTTGCCCAAGGGGCCACGCACAACAATACTGCTAACTAACCCTTCCTCATTACTCAATACCCAGTCTAGAATAGCCTGCTCTCTCGTTGGTTCCTCTACATGTTGGTTTAGAAAACTATCCCGCATATAGATCACGTGCAGGCATATGAGAGATGGTCTTGTCATCATGTTCGGTGTAGCCAAAGGGCCTGTTGCTATGCTGTAGTGTTCAACAGAAACAAGGAACTACAGATGCTGATTTATACTGATAGACACAAAGTGCTGGAGTAACTCAAGAGGTCAGGCAGCATCCAGAGATGTGTCTATCTTCTGTACTATTCTATGTTCTATTCAGCCCCCTGCCTGTCTGTGAGCTGTTTCCTGCTGCAAGCTGCATGCAGTGAACAGCAGCAGGATCTGCCGCTGATGAGCTGCCTCAAGGCCATTGGTATCTGCAACTTCATCTTGTTTCAACTTTTGGTTCACCCAGGAAACCTCGAAACCTATCTAATTGGCCACCCTGCTTCCTGTAAGGACTCTATCCCCTACTCCCAATTCCTCTGTCTACGCCGCATCTGCACCCAGGATGAGGTGTTCCACGCCAGGACATCGGAGATGTCCTCTTTATTCAGAGAACGGGAGTTCCCCTCTTCTACTATAGATGAGGCTCTCACCAGGGTCTCTTCTGTACCCCGTAACTCTGCTTTCACTCCCCATCCCCCCATTCGTAACAAGGGCAGAGTCCCCCTTGTCCTCACCTTCCACCCTACCAGCCATCACATACAACAAATAATCCTCCGACATTTTCGCCGACGGGATCCCACCACCGGTCACAACTTCCTATCTCCTCCCCTGTCTGCTTTCCGCAGTCACTCCGTAACTCCCTGGTCAATTCATCCCTTCCCACCCAAACCACACCCTCTCCTGGCACTTTCCCTTGCAACCGCAGGAAATACTACACTTGTCGCTTTACCTCCCCCCTTGACTCCATTCAAGGATCCAAGCAGTCTTTCCAGGTGCGGCAGAGGTTCACCTGCACCTCCTCCAACCGCATCTATTGCATCCGGTGCTCTAGGTGTCAGCTGCTCTACATCGGTGAGACCAAGTGTAGGCTTGGCAATCGCTTCGCCCAACACCTCCACTCGGTTCACATTAACCTACCTGATCTCCCGGTGGCTCAGCACTTCAAGTCCCCCTCCCATTCTGAATCCGACTTTTCTGTCCTGGACTTCCTCCATGGCCAGAGTGAGGACCACCGTAAATTGGAGGAGCAGCACCTCATATTTCACTTTGGCAGTATGAACATTGATTTCTCTAATTTCAGGTAATCCCTGCTTTCTCCTCCCCTTCTCAGCTCTCTCCGCATCTTCCTTTCTTCTTCCCGCCCCCCCCCCTCCTCACATCAGTCTGAAGAAGGGTCTTGACCCAAAACGTTGCCTATTTCCTTCGCTCCATAGATGCTGCTTCACCCGCTGAGTTTCTCCAGCATTTTTGTCTACCTTGGATTTTCCAGCATCTGCAGTTCCTTCTTAAACAACAAACTGGCCTTGAGTTAACATTGTTAGCACTTTAATCTCAACATTGTTATAACTTGGCATCACTTTTCATAGTAATTGAGACATAGAGCTTCGAAACAGGCCCTTCGGCACAAATTACCCTCGCCAACCGATATACCCCATCAACACTAGTCCTACATGCCTGTGCTTGGCCCATGTCCCTCTAAACCTATCCTATCCATGTAACTGTCCGAATGTCTTTTAAACATTGCGATAGTACCTGCCTCAACCACGAACACCATAGCACGTTCCATACAGCCACCACCCTTTGTTACCCCTCAGGTTCTGAAAAAATCTTTCCCCCCCTCACCTTATAACTGTGTCCTTTAGTTCTTTATTCCCCTACTCAAGGTAAAAGATTCTATTAATTTACCCAATCTATTCCCTTCATGATCTTGTACATTTCTATAAGATCGTCCCTCAGCCTACTGCGCTCCATAGAATCAAGTCCTAGGCTGTGCAACCTCTTCCTATAGATCGTTTATCAAATCCATCTGGTCTCTAATGTCACTGAGCTGAGTGCCTGAGCTCAGCTACATAAGGGACCTGCTTCCTAACTCTAAAACATTTCACCCTTCATCTTCTCTCCTTACCTGATAGCCTTTTGTCTCCTTTTCACCTCCAGCCTTTGTCACATACTACACTCATCTGCCAATCACCCGCTCCCCTGGACCCACCTATCACTCACTTGGCTTTGTCCCATCCTCACCTCTCTTTTCCAGCTTTCACCCCCCTTCTCTTTCGGTCGAAGAAGGGACCAGACCCGAAATGTCCTCTGTTCATTCCATCCACAGATGCTGCCTGACCCGCTGAGTTCCTCCAGCACGTGTTTTTTTGGTTATGATGTTAAAGAGGTTGACTGGACTTATGATTGAGTGGGCGATGTGGAACGAGCTAGTACTATTATATTGCAAATGAGAGAGAAAATACTACAATATTTGCAATATAATCATACTAACTATCTTGTTCCAAATTGCCCACCAAATTATCAGTCCAAACAACCTCTTTAACATCTTAACCAAAAAAAAAAAAAACATATTGCTGGAGCAACACAGCGGGCTATGCAGCATATGTGGAGGGAATGGGCAGACGCTGTTTTCGATGGGGACTGATGGAGTAGGGAGGATGAAAGCTAGAAAAGAGAGGTGGGGACGGGACAATGCCTGGTAAATGATAGGTGGGGATACAAGAAACTGCGGACGCTGGTTTGCGCAAAAGACACAAAGTACTGGAGGAACTCAGCGGGTCAGGCAGCATCTGTGGAGGGAAATAGTCAATGTTTTCAGGTTGGGTCGCTGGCTCAACAGGTACCGCTGACTTCTTCCAGCAGTTTTGTTTTTGGTTCAAGATTCCAGCATCTGCGGTCGCTTGTATTTTATATTTTGCATGGAACCAGAGTTTTGCTTTGATCTCAGCTACAGTGGTTATAAAATTGAGATTGGTGCTTTAGCAAATTCCCGGGCAGGCAACCACGAAGAAGCAAGGCTCATGAGCAGTGGGGGATACTGAGAGTGTAATTGTGAGGGATTGTTTCTTGTACGTGTGTGTGTGTGTGTCAGTCTGTGTGCAGGCTCTGGAGAGCCACGGCCAAACCCCAGGCCTGGCTCGCCTTTCACACAACCAGGAAAGGGGAAGGCGCCGAGCCCGGCCCCTGCTCGTCCTGAAGACCGTGAACTGGAGAGGAAGATGGAGGGAGTCGTAGACGGCGGCGGATGCTGGACAAAGGGCCGGGAAAAAACACCGGGGGTCTTACCTTCCGTGCCCCTCAAGGTCAGCTGGGGGAGGTGCCCCCGGGGCACGAAGGCTGAAGGTGGCATGGCATGGAAAGGGACGACAGATCGCAGGACGAACAGATGAAGGCGACAATTGCAACGGGCCTTTATGGCCAGCTGAGCTAGGACTGTGAAATGGCGCCAAAACCTGGAGACTTGCATATGGAATGGACTCAGTGGACTATTTCGATGCATTGTGTATTTATGTACGGCAATAATCTTCCTGATCTGTATGCTAAAAAAACAATTTCACTGTACCTTGGTACACGTGAGAATAAAAGAAGCATTGAACCATTGTCTTAATACGCAAGATGAACAGATGGTGTCCCTGCAACACGCCCCACCCATGCCAGTCTCAGCCAAGGAGCCTCGGGGAGCCTGTTGTTGGCGTTGCAGCAGTATGCAAATGAAGGATCCAAATTAGGTCCAATGAAAGAGTTACCTGACCTGCGGCGGACCAATCGCAGGGCAGAGAGTGACGCGCGCGTGTTATTAATATGCGGTGACGCTTAGGGGGCGGAGTAAATGCGGTTCTGGAACCTGAGGTCGGCGGCATGTTTGTTACATTGTAGCGGCGGCGCGCGGGCGTTACATTGTTGCCGAAACCGACAAGTGGGCGTTACATTGTTGCTGAAACCGACAAGTGGGCGTTACATTGTTGCTGAAACCGACCATCGGTTACATTGTGATCGGCGGCGGCTAAATTGTATCGAGCAGGCGAGTCAATTGTAAAACAACGAAACATGTCTGGCAGAGGTAAGACCGGCGGCAAGGCACGGGCTAAAGCCAAGTCCCGATCTTCTCGGGCTGGCTTGCAGTTCCCGGTCGGCCGCGTCCACCGCCTGCTGCGGAAAGGCAACTACGCCGAGCGAGTGGGAGCCGGGGCACCGGTGTACTTGGCAGCCGTGCTCGAGTACCTGTCGGCTGAGATTCTAGAATTGGCCGGCAACGCGGCCCGGGACAATAAGAAGACCAGGATCATCCCTCGTCACCTCCAACTTGCCATCCGGAATGACGAGGAGCTCAACAAGCTGCTTGGAGGGGTGACCATCGCGCAGGGAGGCGTACTGCCTAACATCCAAGCCGTGCTGTTGCCCAAGAAAACCCAGACTTCCAAAAAATGAGGCAATACGAGCATATTTGTTTTGCGAATGTTTTTTGACCAACTGATTTTTCTTTGAGGGGGAAGGGAGGGGAGGTAATACATAATTGGGGAGGAGGGGGAGAAGAGTAAATCCAACTGAAAACATCACCGACCTCAATCTCCATCGTTTCCATTGTACCGTTGATATAACCGGTGAATTCTCTGCCTAATACAGACGCAGGGAAAAAAGACAAAGGATTTATGGCCGGAAAATGTGTGTGAGCAATGTGTGTGAGCCGCCCTCTCGCGTGTGTGTGCCTGCGCGAGTGAAAGTGTCCACCTTTTGTGTTTTGGACTTTAACTTGCAAGGAATGTTGTAGTTATTTTTGTTTGGGGAGAAAACGGGGGCGCGAATTCCTAACACATTTTGTTCCGGAATTACATCCAACTGCGCGCTCGGGAGATCAGTCTGCGACCCTGGGACCGGCGTTGTGTGATAGTTCCTCTCTCTGTCACCTGTCTTTAACCTGAAGAGTTTTGTTTTCGATAATTTCGCTTTTTATCTGCTATCCCAGTGTGTTTTTAATTTAACCGTGGGATCGTGAGACGTTGTATCTGTAGATTTAGCACTGCCGTCGCGTCGTTTGAGCACTTTTACTTTTGTGAGGTGGAATAACTGAAATAAAATTTAATGAATGTTTTGAATTGCTTTCGTGTTTTGTCTTCTGGACGGATTGTAGAAAGTGGGAAGGGACGCATTCGACCGTAAAAAAAGCCTTCCGGACCGCGGGACACCGTGTGTGGAATAACCATTCGAGGCGTGGAGCTACACACAACAGCCTTCGTGCTATTAGGTCAATCATTATTTTAAAGATTTCCATTGGAGAATGTATAAAAGTGGGGTTCGTGAAGGATTGACATGAGACAACACGTCTCATTGTCAACAAGGCAGAAGGACCTACTTACATGTGTAGGAAGGAACTGCAGATGCTGGTTCACACCAAAGATAGAGACAAAATACTGGAGTAACTCGCCTGTTTACATGCTCTTTGAACACAACACCGATGGTTCACCTATAGGTCTCAAAAGTTTAATTGCCATGGGTGCCGACAAGGGAGTAATGAAACTCTTACATGCTGCAGCTTAACAGGCCAGTAAACACAATCACACACATAACTATCTAATAATAATCTAATATGTCAATTAATTAATAACCTTAAAATTAGTGCGAGAACTGATGTCTATTGTACAACCAAAGACAGTCCATAGAAGATCACAGTTGCTGAGGTTAGTGTTGTGCAGTGTTCAAGAGCCTGATGATTGCTGGGAAGAAGCAGTTCCTGAACCTGAAGGTCACGGTTTTCAGGCTCCTGTACCTTCTTCCCGATGGAAACGAGTCCTACGGCCCACCTTGTCCAACTTGGCATTTTGGGGTAGTCCCCTTTTCCTGCATTTAGCGTATATCCCGCTCAACCCTTCCTATCCAAACATGTCCAAATATATTTTAACGGTGGGTCACGGGCCAATGGGAAGGAGTGGGCTTGTGAAAGGTTGGCATGGTTTCAATGGGCCAAATGGCATCCTGTGTTATTGGTGCTAAGATTATCCCCAGTCCCTGCTCTATGATCTTTGGTCCCTTCTGTATCCAGCTGGGCGACCGTTTTAGAATAAAGTGGAGTTGAAGAGTTGAGGTCATGAAGTGGACACGCAAAGAACTGCAGATGCTGAAAAGTGCAGGAGGAACGCAGCAGGTCAGGCAGCATCTGTGGATGTAACCGACAGCTGACATTTCAGGTTGGGACCCATCTTCAGACTGATGTAGGGGGGAGGAAGCTGGAAAAGAGAGGTGGGGCGGGACAAAGCCAGGTGAGTGATAGGTGGATACAGGTGGGGGGTGAGAGGCAAATGGGTGGAGTAAGTGACAAAGCCTGGAAGTAAGAAGGAGACAAAAGGTGTCAGATAAGGAGAGAAGTGAAAAAGTCAGAGGAATTGTGATATGGGTGAGGGGGTAGAAAGGGGAAAGGTGGGATGCCGGGGTGGGAGATGAGCATATGGAATGGGGGGAGGGGGAGGTCGGGGGAAAAAAGAGGAGACGCCAGAGATATGGTCAGGTCAACATCTTCGATGTTGAGACGGACCTAGATGTGTCTGACCTTCCTGAATGGTAAAACTGCTTAGAGATGCAGCAGACCCAGGCCCTTTGGCCCATCGTGTCCCTGCTGCCCACAGAGTACCTGCCTCCACCAATCAGTTGCTTTGTCACACGGTGGCTCAGGGGGTTGTCTAGATGTTAGACACGAGGAACTGCAGATGCTGGTTTACAAAACAAGACAGTGCTAGACTAGCCCTGCGGGCTGAGCAGCAAGTCTGGAGAACACGGATATGCCAAACGCCACATTTTGTTTCCAAAGAAATAGCCAACAGAAAAGTCGCCATCCATGTTCTCCACCCACATAGCCTGACCTCCAGCCCTTTGCATCTTTACTTATCTAGGTGCTTGATTGTTGTGAGTCTCTGCCTCCCCCACTCCCCCCACGGCATCGTGTTCCTGATTTTAACCTTCCCCCCCCCCCCTCCCCTCCTCGATTCTGTCCATCTCCTTTCCCTTCTCCTCATCAAATGGCACAGGGACAGACCCTTTGGCCCACAATGTCCATACCAATCATGTTGCCAGGTTAAACTATTCTCCATTATCCGAGGGCATCTCCGAGGGAAGTCTCTCGTCATGCGAGATATCTCTCGGCTTCTGCTGCTCCGGTCTCTCCTCAGGCTTGAAGCCTCTGTCCTGGGTAACATCCTAGTAAATCAGAGTTGTAGATGTAGCTGAGTCCATCGACCAGACCAGACTCCCCACCGTTGACTCCATCTACGCCTCGCGCTGCCTCTGGGAAAACAGTCAACAAAATCAAGGACCACGCACACCCCGGTCATTCCCTCTTCTCCCATCGGGCAGAAGACACAAAAGCATGAAAGCCAATACCTCCAGACTCAGGAACAGCTGCTTCCCTGCTGTTATTAGACTAATGAACTGTCCTCCCATAAGCTAGTGTGCAGTCCCAATCTTCCAACCTGCCTCATTGAGGACCTTGCACTTTTCTCTATAACTCTAACACCATATTCTGTACTCTGGTATTTTCTTCTCTTTCTGAACTTGTGTGACACAAAGTGCTGGAATAATTCAGTGGGTCAGGCAGCATCTCTGGAGAACTTTGGATAGGTGATGTTTCGGGTCAGGACCCTCCTTCACTCTGAGTAAACCACCATCTGCAGTTCCTTGTTTTTACTGTTGTACATGTGTTTGCCCTGATTGTACTTATGTACAGTAGAATTTGACTGGATAGTACGCAATCAGAAGTTTCCCATGTTATCTCAGTATGGGACACTAATAGACTAGTACCAATATCAAACAACCTCCCCACCCTCCAGAGCTGTCGTATAAGACAAAGTCCCAGCTGCTCAGTGTGTCGTGGGTCTCTCATGATACTGGCTGCCTTTCTGAGGCAGTGCCTCTTGTATCAGACCCCCACCGTGGCAACATAAACTGATTGAAACTGACCGACGTGCTTTTCACATGGAACAAACCCTTTTACAGCCCAGTCTGTCACCACCCCCTACAGGGCATCAGGCACCACCCACTCACCTGACGGGATCCAGGGTGACCTCTCCCCCAGCAGACAGTGAGAGGAGGTGCTGAAGGTCCTCTGTCTTATACCAGAGCGACTGTTGGTGTCATCTCTTGGCCACACAAGCTGTCCATCCACCTTGACTTATGTGATCTCCCAGTTGCCAAACATTTTAACTCGCCTTCCCATTCCCACACTGACCTTTCTGTCCTGGGCCACACGTATATTGGCGGAAAAGTACCTCGTATTTTGCTTCGGCAGCTTACAACCCAGCGGTATGAATGTTGATTTTTCTAATTTCATGTACCCCCTGTATTCACAGTGGGTCAGGCAGCATCTCTGGAGAAAAAGGATGGATGACAGTTTGGATCAGGACACTTCATACTTTCTCCAGAGATCCTGCCTGTACTCCTTTGGTACTCTTATGTATAAACCAGCATTTGAAGTTCCTTTCTACACATGAAGAGAGAGGATGGTTGTTTTTAGTTTAATTCAGAGGGACTGAACGGAGACAAGCTGTTCAGTCCACCGAGTCCACGCCAACCAGCGATCACCCGTTCACACTAATTCTCATCCATTCCTTAACTTGGGGCAATTTACAGAGGTCAATTAACCTACAAGTCTTTGGGATGTGGGAGGAAACTAGAGCACCTGGAGACAGGTGCACAGACCCAGGGAGAACGTGCAAACTCCACAGACAGCATCCGAGGTCAGGATCAAACCCGGGTCTCTCACACTATATGAGGCAGTGGCTCCACCCGTTGCATCAGTGTGCTGCCCTATTGGAGACACAAAATTCCTGCTGCTGCCCCGACTCAAAATGTCACCTAGCCATGTTCTCCACAGATGTTGCCTGACTCGCAAAGTTACTCCAGCACTTTGTGTGTCTCCTTGACCCTGACACTGGAGAGGCAACACACCATCCTTGAACACGACACCAAGTGCTGAAGAACTCAGTGGCCCAGGACAGAAAGGTAAGTATGGGAAAGGGACTTAAAAGTGGTTAACAAAAAAGATCTGGCTGACCGGGCGCAAGTGTTTGGCAGAATAGCCATGTCGATGTAGACCCACCGGACTTGTGGAAATGGTGTGACCAGGGACTGCACTCGGTGAATGCTCCCTGTGGAACTAAACCACTGGTACATCCTGTGACACTGCACCTCCCAGATACCGGCAGCAGGTGGCAGTCCTGAGCGAGAATACAGCTTGGGAACGGGCCCTTCGGCTGGGAGTGGGGCTGCAGTTGTGGTCACACTACAGGAAGCATGCGAGAGCGCTGGAGAGGGTGTGGGGAGATTGACCAGGATGTTGCCTGAGATGGAGTGGCTCAGTTACAAGGAATGAGCGGAGAGGATGGGTCTGATCTCCCTGGCACAGAGGCGGATTGAGGTGTGTAACAGTCTGAGGGGTACAGCTGGAGTTCCCCCCGGCAGCAGGGCTGGGTACAACTAACTGAAGGATGTATGTAGGTTTAGGGGGATTCAGATGGGATCTGGGGGAGTGGTGAGTACCTGGGACTCACTGTCAGGGTGGGTGGTGGAAGCAGTCACTGACAGTGTTTAGGAGTCTGTCCTGGATCGGGAACTGCTCCAGTAAACCAAATGCGCAGGCCGACTGGACTTTGGACGTGGAAATTGTGCCAAAACATGGCGAAGCAAACAAAGAAAGTTAATGGCATGTTGGCCTTCATAACAAGAGTAGTTGAGTATAGGGAGGTTGCACGGAGTTGAGGTCACGACTCGTGACCCGTACTGTTGCCATGCAACGGCAACTGGAGGACAAGCGGTGAACTGCAGGTAAGCATTTACTATGGCTGTCAGCACAGCGGGCCCTTCTTCTGGCCCAGCATCCGGACTGGTTGCACACCCGCGGACAAATTTGAGGAAGGACGTTCTTGCTATTGAGGGAGTGCAGCGTAGATTCACAAGTGGGGGAGGGAGGAAGAGGTCGGGGTGCCGCAGGGTGGGCGGAGTGAGCAGACCTCCCCCAACTCTGCTGCAGCTGACGTTGCCTGGAGCCACATTCTGGATCCGCCCCGGCCCAGTGTGTGAGCGCTGCCGACCCACAGCCCCGTGACAGTGCGGCCCACAGGGGGAGACGGGGCGGAGGGCGGCCCTGGCCGGACAGCGCTGACCCCGGGGGGCGAGTGGGGGCTGTCCTGAGGGATGCGCTCCTTCGGCCGCTTACACGTTGGTGCTCAGGTTCAGAGCAAACCTTCCCGCTTTCAATGACAGTACCCACAAATATTTACCGGTTTTTAACAGGTAAGAAGGTACGCGTCCCGTATGTTAAGTGTATGCCGAGGCAGCCATGTCCTCCACATGGATTGAGCTGCTCCGTGCGTCACGCCCTTTGACCCGATGACCTTACGTGCAACCCCCCTATAGGAGCAGGGGTCCTTCTGCAGTTGTACAGGGCCCCAGTGAGACCACACCTGGAGTATTGTGTGCAGTTTTGGTCTCCAAATTTGAGGAAGGACATTCTTGCTATTGAGGGAGTGCAGCGTAGGTTCACAAGGTTAATTCCCGGGATAGCGGGACTGTCATATGCTGAGAGAATGGAGCGGCTGGGCTTGTACACGCTGGAATTTAGGATGAGAGGGGATCATATTGAAACATATAAGATTGTTAAGGGTTTGGACACGCTGGAGGCAGGAAACATGTTCCCGATGCTCCCTTGCGTCACCCTCCCTCTCACCTCTCTACCCCGGTCTCTACACTCCCTGTCTTGCAGGGTGTCGGCCTAAAACATCCAACATTCCTCTGCCTCCACAAATTGTCATTGAGCCACATAGCATGGAAGCAGGCCCTTCAGCACAACTCATCCTTGCTGACCAACCATCTAAGCTAGTCTCAATTGCCTGCATTTGGCCCATATCCCTCTAAATTTTGTAAAAAGGAACTGCAGATGCTGGTTTACACTGAAGATAGGCACAAAATGCCTATTGGAGTAAAGGAACAGGTAGCTCTGGAGATAAGGAATTGGTCTGATGACGGTTCTTGACCCGAAATGTCACCTATTCCTTTTCTCGAGATGCTGCCTGACCCGCTGAGTTTCGTATCTATCTTCCCTCTAAACTTTCTCTGAAGAAAGATCCTGACCCAAAACATCTCCTATTCATGTTCTCCAGAGATGCTGCCTAACCTGCTGAGTTATTCCAGCATTTTGTGTTCCTAGCAAGGTTCCAGAATTTGCAGTTCCTTGTGTCTCCAAGGTTCAGAGGGATGTTAGAGGCATCTTGGTTAGCCATGGACGGGTTGGGGTAAAGGGCCTATTTCCATGCTGTGTGACTCAACAAAGCAGAGACCAGATAAAAAATAACACGCAAGTAACTGCTCAACATTGATTCAACAAAACGTCACCCGATTAAATCCCAAACTCGGGCGGTTGACGAGTCCGGCTGTTCTTTGAAACATTTATTTAAAGCATTTTTTGCTCCGTCAATCGCACATGTTTACACGGTTACACCATTAATATGTCCAACTTCAATACTTGCTGACGGAATCTTGGCAAGGCAGCGGGGGCTGGGGCGGGGGCCCGTTGCCCGGGGTGAGAGGGAAACGGGCAGCTGACTTGAACCCGGCGCCTTGCACAAGACCCTCCGCCAAAGGGGCGAGAGGGAGGGGGAGATATCCATTTATCTTTTTTTATGTCATAAACCAGTCGGAAGCTTCACAGCAAATATAATTACAAATAAAAACAATTTAAAGTAGCGAATTAAATGCAACAGCCAATCAGCGTGCAGGCCGCGTTCCCGCCTAGAATGTTGCAACTTTGCTTGCTGCGCGGTGATTGGCTGAAACTGTTACCAAGGGCGAAATTGCCGAGGAAATCTGCAAACACCGCTATTAAAAAATACAAATGTAATTTTAAAAACAAAAATACCCCCTACAGAAACAACACAAAAGTTGCAACTTGGGAAATAACTTTTCTGCTTTTTTTTTTTAAATTTCTAAGGACGTCAAACCACTTTCCTGATTTTTAAACCTAAATAAAATGAGGCTCTGCAACAAATCAGTTATTTTGTGCAGAGTTCCCGCTTCCATGAAACAGAGGCTTACTCCTCCCGAAAACGACTTGCTTGCATGATCAATACAAAAAATTTAAAAATGCAAACGTAAAACAAAAAAAAAACAATCCTCAAAACAAGAAATTTGCAAATGGAATGTCATTTAAACATTGCAAAAAAGGAAAAAAAAAATCCACGTTCTCGGTTTAAACTGACCGACCCTTTTCAACGCTACAAAAGAAAAACCTAACCAAAACCCAAAAGGTTTGAACAACAAAATAAAAAATGTCAGATTGAAAAAAAACGAGCGAAGATGAGTCTTTTTAAGCCTTCTTGGATTTGGATTTCTTCGACGCCATGCCCTTCTTACTTTTGCTGGAACCGCTGCTCTTTGCAGGGCTGCTCTTTTGGGGCTTCCTGCTCTCTGGCTTCTTGCTGCTTTTCTTGGCCGATCTGGTGGTGCTGCCCGAGGCCGACGATTTCTTCTTGGCCGCCTGTGCGTTCTCCCCTTTCTTGGTCAGCTTGAAAGAGCCGTTGGCTCCTCTCCCTCTCAACTGATTGAGGGTTCCGTTCGTCACCAGAGCCCGCAGCGCGTAGCGCAGGTAGATGCGACCGTTTTGTTTGTCAAACCAGGGCACGTTCTTGGCTTCTTTAAAGATGATGGCGAGCGAGGAGCCGTTGCGAGCACCCAGTTTCTGCACGATATCCACCAGCAACGCGCTGTATTTGCCCTGCTGATTCTTCTTCTTCTTCTTCTTCGAGCCCGGCTTTTTGTCTAAACTCTTCTCCTCCTCTTCCTCCTCCTCCTCTTCGCTTGCAGCCACGGGCAGCGATTCCATTTCCGAAGCCATTCTCTTTCAAAGTCGACTGTTTGGCACGCAAATTGCAATCTAAATATCAATTGCAAAAAATATATACTGTTGCAAAACGACTGGCTTGCAACGAGAAGAATGCAGCGATCGCTACACACTTCAACGCTGTACAGCGACTGCCTCCGAGTAAATCCTTGCGCAGATGCTTATTTGAGCGCTCGCAGCGAACGTAAATGAGAACATCAACAGCTAGGACAAGATTCAGCTTTAACTTGTGTTTCTTGCATCGCCTTTCATGCGGATTCCCTCCCGAACCTTGGCTCGGATTTCACCGGGAGTGAGACAGGGTGACAGCCCGGGCTGTTTTCCTGCGAATGCATCGGGAGAGAAGCGGATTTGCGAATTCTAAAGTTAAAATAATCCCCAACTAACACCGGCTCCCCACGCACAGCAGACGTCCAGAGATAGGGGCTGTCACTTTGAGAGAGGATTTAGGATCCTTCCGCGGCTCCCAGCCTAATAAATGCAGCAGTATAATTTAAAGGAGAGGTGCATTGTCCATCAGGGTCACAGTTACTGTCCTGGGATGCAAAATCTTATAATAAATTTCATTTTAATTCGTTGCAACTAACACAGCGCGCTCCCCCGCGCGGCTGCGAGAGGGATTGCAGCGCTGGTTCTTGCATCGTAATTTCAGACCAACAATCCAACCTGACACCACAGAGATACAAAAGAATGGAAAAAAATAATTGAATATACTAATCTGTACGTCGCCACAGATTGTAGGGAAGCAGAACAAAGCTTTATTATTCCACGTCTGCGAAGCCAGCTCAAATTTCGGAATCTTTAAAATGGCTTAAAGGAATACATTGCAAAATGCTTCAAATCTGAAATAATATGTTTTAAAGTGCTACGAATACCCAGACAGCAGTGAGGAAATAAAAGGCGTTAATGTTTCAGGTTTGAAGACTTGCAGTTGGTTGCAGAAAGTCTGAAATTTAAAAAACAGAAAATGCTGGTAAACCGGCCCTTCGACCCATCGCCTCACACCTATCTACACTGAAGGCTCGCATTTGCACGACATTAATGCCCACTTGCCTGTATTAATTCCGTATCCCTCTGTGCTGGAGCAACTCAGTGGGTCATGCAGCATCTATGGAGGGAGATGGACTGGTGACGTTTCGCACGCCGACCCTTCTTCAGATCCAGAACGTCATCTGTCCATTTCCCTCCCCAAATGCTGCCTGATCCGCTGAGTCTCTCCACCCTACATTCCTTCCTCGAGCTTCACAATTCGTAATTCTTCAATCCTTTTAGGTCACACCTGTCTTCTCATCTCTGGCCTTTGTTCAACCATCTGCCTATCATGCCACCCTCCCTCCCCCATCTGTGTCCACTTAATACTTGCCAGGCTT
Source organism: Amblyraja radiata (assembly GCF_010909765.2). NCBI lineage: Eukaryota > Metazoa > Chordata > Chondrichthyes > Rajiformes > Rajidae > Amblyraja > Amblyraja radiata. Next base: position 26,646,995 of record NC_045973.1, read on the forward strand.
TGTCCTGGCCCTCCACTCTTCCAGCCTTCTTCCCTCCCACCTCTCCTAACAATCAGTCTGAAGAAGGGTTCTGACCAAAAATCATTGGTTCTGACCCAAAATATCACCTGTCCATCTTCTCCTGCTGAATCTCCTTGACACTCTCTCCACCGGAACCACATCTTTCTTGTAGTGCGCTGACCAGAACTGCACATTGTGTTCTAAGTGCAACCTAACCAATGTTTTGTAGAACTGTAACATGAACTCCCATCTCTTGTATCCATAGGGCAGCACGGTGACGCAGCAGTAGAGCTGTTGCTTTACAGCAATAGCGACCGGGATCGATCCTAACTATGGGTGCTGTCTCGTACGTTCTCGTAACCGCATGGGTTTTCTCCGGATGCCCTGGTTTCCTCTTACACTCCAAAGACAGTTTGTTGATTACTTTGCCTTCCGGAAGTCAAGTCAAGTCAAGAGAGTTTATTGTCATGTGTCCCAGATAGGACAATGAAATTCTTGCTTGCTGCAGCACAACAGAATATAGTAAGCATAAATACAGAACAGTTCAGTGTGTCTATATAGTATAGACCATATATATACACATAAATCAACAGATAAAGTGCAATAGGCTGTTATAGTTCAGAGTTTGTTTGATGGTGAGTTTAATAGCCTGATGGCTGTGGAGAAGAAGCTGTTCATGAACCTGGATGTTACAGATTTCAGGCTTTTGTACCTTCTACCTGATGGCAGCGGAGAGATGAGTGTGTGGCCAGGATGGTGTGGGTCCTTGATGATGCTGGCAGCCTTTTTGAGGCAGCGACTGCGATAGATCCCTTCGATGGTGGGGAGGTCAGAGCCGATGATGGACTGGGCAGTGGTTACAACTTTCTGCATTCTTTTCCGCTCCTGGACACTCAAGTTGCTGAACCAAGCCACGATGCAACCAGTCAGTATGCTCTCTACTATGCACCTGTAGAAGTTCGAGAGAATCCTCTTTGACATACCGACTTTCCGTAATCTTCTCAGGAATTAGAGGCGCTGATGTGCTTTCTTTATAATTGCATCAGTGTGCTGGGACCAGGAAAGATCTTCAGAAATATGCACGCCCAAGAATTTGAAGTTCTTGACCCTTTCCACCATCGTCCCGTTGATATAAACGGGATTGTGGGTCCCTATCCTACCCCTTCCAAAATACACAATCAGTTCTTTGGTTTTGCTGGTGTTGAGAGCCAGGTTATTGTGCTGGCACCATTTGGTCAATTGGTCGATCTCAGTTCTATACTCTGACTCGTCACCATCAGTGATTCGTCGCACAACAGTGGTGTAGTCGGCGAACTTGATGATGGAGTTCGCACTATGTCCGGTTACGCAGTCATGAGTATAGAGTGAGTACAGCAGGGGGCTGAGCACGCAGCCTTGAGGTGCTCCCGTGCTGATTGTTATCGAGGATGACACATTTCCGCCAATACGGACAGACTGTGGTCTGTGAATGAGGAAGTCGAGGATCCAATTGCAGGGGGATGCGCAGAGACCCAGATCTGAGAGCTTGGTAACCAGCTTGGAGGGGATGATCGTATTAAACGCCGAGCTGTAGCCAATGAATAACAGCCTGACATATGAGGAAGTGCCGCTGAGAAGCCGAGGCAGGAGCCTCGCGAGTCAGCGGTGGAGCCGCAGAGGCCTGGCTTCACGGGTTGGAGGTAGAGCTTCATAGGTCGACCAAGCCGGCGGCTGGGGCCTGGGTTCCAGAGAGGACCCGGCAGCGTTAGTGGAGAGGTCGGTGATCGCCCTGACCAATGACGAACATGTGGAAGTGAGGATGTCGCTGCTGAGGGAAGGAACAAAGGGTGGATCGCCGTGAATGAGTGGAAGAACAATGGAGGACCTGGCGTGGGGGGAGGGAGGAGATGGGGGAAGAACAAAGGGGAAACTAGAGCAGGGGGGGTATCTGTAACTTTGTAAACACCCTTTATGGGCGAATATTTGCATACCTTGGGTATGCAAGCAAAGAATTTCACTGTGACTTGTCACATGTGACAATAAAGTATTCAATTCAATTCAATTACTTGGCTTTGGTAAAATTGTAAATTATCCATGTTATGTAGGATAGTGTTCGTGTGCGGGGATTGCTGGTCAGTGCGGACTCGGTGGGCCGAACAGCATGTTTCTGCGTTGTATCTCTAAAACTAAAACTAAAACATTACCTCGGCTGCTGAAGGCAAGCCATGACAACTCAGTGCACACCTTTCCAAATGTAAATAAATTCTGTCCCTCAGAATCTAGCCTAATAATGTTCCCACCACCGATGTCAGGCTCATTGGCCTGTCATTCCCTGGCTTCTCCATACTGCTCTTCTTAAATAAAGGCATGTTAGCCACCCCCCAGTCTTCCGGTACCTCAACTGCGGTTAACAAAAATACATAAATCTCTGCCAAGGCTCAAGCAATCTCCTCCCTTCCTTCCCAGAACATCCAAGGCCACACCTGGTCAGATCCATGGGGATTTATCCAGCTTTCTGTTTTGACCTCCAATACCACCGGTCAAAGTGGCGCAGCGGTAGAGTTGCTGCCTTGCAGCGAATGCAGAGCCGGAGACCTGGGTTCGATCCCGACTATGGTTGCTGTCTGTACGGAGTTTGCATGTTCTCCCCGAGACCTGCGTGGGTTTTCTCCGAGAGCTTCAGTTTCCTCCCATACTCCAAAGACGTATAGGTGTGTATGTTAATTGGCTTGGTAAATGTAAAATTTGTTCCTAGTGGGCGTGGGATAGAGTTAATGTGCAGGAATCGCTGGTCGGCGCGGACCCGCTGGGCCGAAGGGCCTGTTTCTGTGTTGTATCTCTAAACTAAACTAAACCACCTCTTTTATAACTTGATATGGTCCGTAGAATCCTAGCTATCTACACTAGTTCCACCTTCCTATGTTTGAGCCGTATCTCTCTTCTTCTTGCGTATGGCGTGCACAGCCTAAAGTTGTTGGACAACTTGTTCTATTTGATCTTATTTGATAAGGTTGAATGCAATCAACGCCAGGTTGATTGCATTCGTCGAAACAGGGCGGACCACGTGAAGGTTGCAATCTCCCGCCCCAACCCATTATCTCTCTAAACCTATCTTATCCATGTACTTATCCAAATATGTTTTACATTTTGTGATCGTACCTGCCTCAACTACCACCCCTGGAAGCCCATTCCACATACCTACCACCCATTGTAAAAAAAAGGTTGTCGCTCTGGTTCCCATTGAATCACCCCTCACCTTAAACCTATACCTCTGGTTCTTGCTTGCCCTACCATGGGTAAAAAACTTAATTTATCTCTCATGATCTTATCCACCTCTAGAGGATCACCCCTCATCCTCCAGTTCTCGAAGGAATAAAGTCCTAGCCTGCGCAACCTCTCCCTGTAGCTCAGGCCCTCGTTCTGGCAACATCCTCGTAAATTTTCTCTGCATTCTTTCCAGCTGGACAACATCCAGGATATCACTAGCATAGATGGGGCATTTTGTCGGCATGGACGAGTTGGGCTGAATAGCCTGTTTCCGTGCTGTATGACTCTATGACTCCCTCCCCTGAACTCACCAGCTACAGATGCAAAATATTTATTTAAGACCTTGCCCATTTCCCATGATTGGAGATGGGTCCAAACCCAAAACATTGCCTGTCCATTTCCTCCAGACATGCTGCCCGACTGCTGAGTTACACTTTGTGTGTTACTCAGGATTCCAACATCTGCAATTCCCTGTGTCTCCTGTGTGTCCAGCCTTTATTACCCTTCTTTATAGACATAGGCCCTTTGGCCCACATTGCTCATGCCGACCATAGCATATTTGGCCAGTCCCATTTGCTGGAGGTGCAAAGGGACTAGGGAGTGTTGGCACAGACTTCTCAAAAGGTTAACTTTGATGTTGTCGGTAGTAGGGAAGATAAATGCAATGTTAGCATTCATTTCGAGAGGACTAGAATATTAAAGCAAGTATCTAATGCTGAGGCTTTATAAGGCGCTGGTGAGGCCACATTTGGAACATTGTGAGAAGTTTTGAGCCCCATATCTGAGGAAGGATGAACTGGTGTTGAAGAGTGTCCACAGGAGGCTTACGAGAATGATCCTGAAGATGATTGGGTTAATGCATGAGGAGCGTTTGATGGCTCTAGGCCTGTATTTGTAGTTCAGAAGGATGACGGGATATCTCATTGAAACTTACCGAATAATGAAAGGCCTGGCTCGAGTGGATATGGAGAGGATGTTTCCAGTAGTGGGAGAGTCTAGAACCAGAGGGCACAGCCTCATAAAAAATGGAAATGCCTTTAGAATTGAGATGAGGAGGAATTTCTTTCACTGCAAGGTAGTGAATGTTGAACTCAATCCCACAGTCGGTGGTGCAGGCCAGGTGTAGGAAGAACTGCAGATGCTAGTTTACACCAAAGTTAGACACAAAATGCTGGAATAACTCAGCGGGTCAGGCAGCATCGCTGGATAGAATAAATAGGCGGTGCAACGCGTCGAGATGCTTCCCTCAACCCGAAACGTCACCCATTCCTTCTATCAAGAGATGCTGCCTGTCCCACTGAGTGTCACAGCCTTCTGTGGCAAAGAATTCTACAGTTTCGCCGCCCTCTGACTAAAGACATTTCTCCTCATCTCCTTCCTAAAAGAACGTCCTTTAATCTTGAGGCTATGACCTCTAGTCCTAGACTCTCCCACTCATGGAAACATCCTCCCCACATCCACTCTATCCAAGCCTTTCTCTATTCTATATGTTTCAATGATACCCCCTCATTCTTCTAAACTCCAGTGAGTACAGACTCAGTGCCGACAAACGCTCATCATAGGTTAACCTACTCATTCCTGGCAAAGGTTACGGGGGGAAGGCAGGATAATGGAGTTGAGAGGGTAAATGAGATTAGCCATGATCGAATAACCGAGCAGACGATGGGCCGAATGGGCTAATTCTGCTCTTATGTCTTATGGTCAGCCTTTGGCCCATAACCCTCTAAACCATTCCTACTCATATATCTGTCCAATGTCTTTTAGTTGTATCTGTTCAAGTTCTACCTGTGTACATGTCCTCCCTGGGTTACTGTTCCTAAGAGCTGTTCATAACTCAAACTATTTGAAAGTCGGAAATGCGGCTAAGGTTTGAGTTCCCATAAGGCAGAAGATGCCTGCAGAATGTTTGTTTGGCCGAGAGGAATCTTTTTGACCTAGAGCTACAGTGCTGAACAGGCCCTTCGGCCCACCGAATCTGTGCCGATCAACGATCACCCTTATATTACATCTTTATCAAAGCCAATTAACTTACAAACCAGCATGTCTTTGGAGTGTGGGAGGAAACTGGAGCACCCGGAGCAAACATACAAACCCGGGACTCTGGCGTTGTAAGGCAGCAACTCTACCACTGCACCACCATGCTTGAATTTAGTCTGGTAAAGCGTTTAAATTTCATTTTGCTGTTCTTAATAATAAAACTGCTGTTAACAAATTCAGCTCGGGCTAATAATGATAAAGGATTTATACTGCAGACAAGGCTTTCAATGTTATTAAGTTTTAAAAGGACACTGTTGCTGTCTCAGATAGCATGCCTCAAGGTAAGAATCACTAAATGAATCAGTCTGAAGAATTGCCCCAACCCAAAACATCACCTCCCCCATTTCCTCCACAGATGCGACTTGACATTGGTGAGGCCACATTTGGAGCAGTGTTTGGTTTTGGTCATTCCACTATAAGGATGTCATTAATGTGGAAAGAGTGTAGAGAGGATCTTCGAGGATGTTGCCAGGACTTGAGGCCTGAGCTATTGTGAGAGATTGAGCAGACGAGAACTTTATTCTTTGGTGCGCAGGAGTCTGATCTTATAGAGGTGTATAAAATCATGAGTGGGAGAGGGTGAATGCACAGTCTTTTTCCCAGGGTAGTGGAATCAAAAACAAGAGGACATAGGTTTAATGTGAGAAGGGCAAGGTTTAATAGGAACCTGAGGGGCAAAGTTTTCACTCACGAGTACATGGAACTAGCTGTTAGAGGAGGCAGTTGTGGCAGGTACCATAACAACACTTAAAGGATATTTGGACAGATACTGTATATGGATAGGAAAGGTTTAGAGGGATATATGGACCAAATACAGGCAAATGTGCTGAGCTTGGATGGCCTCTTGGTTGGTTTGGACGAGTTGGGCCAAAGAGTCTGTTATGTGCTGTATGACTCGATGACCCGCTGGGTTCCTCCAAAAATGTTTTTTTGTTCAAGATTGTTTAAGCATCTTGTGTTCTTCCTGGGTTCGATGTGGCGAAATTCCAGCAGTCGCCAGGAACAGTTGCCCCCAGAGCCAGCAAATCAATCCTGCCACTCTCCCAAGCACTCAATAGTTTGTACATGAATAAGCCGATTGCAAGCTTGGAGGACCTCCCACAGTGAACAGTCCTCCAAAACGCTAGGGTGTAGCCACATTCTTCCAGTTCAGTTTAGTTTATTGCCACATGTACTGAGGTACAGTAAAAAGCTTTTGTTGCATGCTAACCTGTTACAAAATGTTAAATGGTCAGCTAGACATAGATCACAAGACCTACACCAACCCCAAACCAATTAAGAGCAGACGAGGGCATTCGATCCAATTTGTGATCCCAGCTACAGACAGATGTGTACAGCAATTCGTTCTTCCCACGCACAATTAAAGCATGGAATAATCTCCACCAAACTATAGTTACCCGACCAGATGCAACTAAATTTAAAGTAGCACTTTCTTCCCAATAACCCTTTCTGGCTTAATCCCTCCCTTCACCACCTCCAGTTTAAATTCCAGTTGGAATATTTTGGAGGACCAAGTAACCAAGAACCAGCCAGCAGAAAGACAATACATGATTACAATCGAGCCATTTACAGTGTATACACGATAAGGGAAGAACTTTAATGCAAGGTAAAGCCAGCAATGTCTGATCAAGGATAGTCTGGGGGTCACCAAAGAGGTAGATAGTAGTACAGCACTGCTCTCTGGTTGGGTAGGGCAATTCAGTTGCCTGACAACAGCTGGGAAGAAAGTGTCCCTGAATCTGTGCATGCATTTTCACACTTCTATACCTTTTGCCTGATGGGAGAGAGGATAAGAGGAGTGGCCAGGGAGCAACTCGTCCTTGATTATGCTGCTGGCTTGCCGAGGCAGTGTGAGGTATAAATGGAGTCAATAGAAGGGAGGTTGGTTTGTGTGATGGTCTGGGCTGCATCCACAATTCGCTGCAATTTCTTGCAGTCTTGGATGGAGCTGTTCCCAAACCAAGCTGTGATGCATCCTGATAAAATGCTTTCTACGGTGCATCTGTAGAAATTGGTGAGAGTTGTAGGGAAATGACAAACTTCCTAAGCCTCCTCACTGTGGACCTTGCACCTTTTTCCTGTATATGTAACATTATATTCTGCTCTCTGGTAATTTTCTCTTTGCACTACCCGTTGTACTTGTGTTGGCTTGATTACACTCATGTATATGATTTGACTGGATGGCATGCAATGTTTTTCACTGTATGTCAGTACCCATGGCAATAATAAGCCCATACCAATACCTGTAGCCTCATTGGATGTTGCCCCAGGAATATTCTCTCCACAGATGCTGCAGACGATACAAAAATTGGACGAGTTATGAATAGTGATTGTTGTAGGGGAAAGATTAGGGAGTGCTAATAACTTGTAAATAGGGAGTAGACAAAAGTAGACCAGTCTGAAGGGTCTCAACCCAAAACGTCACCCATTCCTTCTCTCCAGATATACTGCTTGCCTCGCTGAGTTACTCCAGCATTTTGTGTCCATCTTCAACTTGTAAATAGGGGTATGGGTTGTGCTAATGTGGTGACAGGGAACCACAGGCAAAACCTAAAATTAGAGACATGGAATGCAGCAGTGACAACACCCAAGTTTCAAGAACTTCATTATGTTATAGCATGTACCCATCATTGTAACAGAAAGTGGATTTACTGTCAAATAAATTAGACTTGTGGCTAATCATTTAATCTGTAATCAAGATTACAGATTAAATGTAATCTGTACAAAATCATGAGAGGAATAGATCAGGTAGATGCACAGTCTCTTGCGCAGAGAAGAGGAATTGAGGACCAGAGGACATAGGTTCAAGGTGAAAATATTTAATAGGAATCTGAGGGGTAACTTTTTCACACAAAGGGTGGTGGGTATATTGAACAAGCTGCCAGACGAGGTAGTTGAGGCTGGGACTACCCCAGCGTTTAACAGCTAGACAGGCACATGGATAGGACAGGTTTGGAGGGATATGGACCAAGTCCAGGAAGGTTGGACTATTGTAGCTGGGACATGTTGGCCAGTGTGGGCAAGTTGCGCCAAAGGGCCCGTTTCCACATCAATCTATGACTGTAAGACCTAGTTTGTTCCCTAATTATGTTTTTCTGTAATCTTCGTTCTGTAATCAAGACCTAGTTGGACTGTTAATCAAGTTTCTGTGAAATCATAAGATCATGTTATAGGAGCAGAATTAGGCCATTCAGTCCATCAAGTTTACGTTGCCATTCGATCATGGCCGATCTATCTCCCCCTCCTAACCCTTCTCCCCATAACCTCCGACACCCGTGCTAATCAAGCATCTATCTATCTCGGTCTTAAATATATCTACTGAAAATGGATACTTCTCCCATTCCTCCCAAGACTTAGATCGAGGAGCATGACCAGATGAGGTAGAGATTGGAAGACAAATTCAAGAATGAAGATTGACAAATCTTTGACAGGGCAACAGGGAAGTATTTCAGGATGGTGGTTTATGAACTTGTGCAAAGACAAGGCAAAGTTTTAGGCACTGAGTCACTGTCAGAGGAACTTATCTGCACTTAAACAGGCACTAGTCAAACTGTAGTAGACCCAATCCAAGTTACTAGATGGTGAGATGAGGGACAGCTGATGAGAATAGTCCCATTCTTCCAAAATGCTGCTACAAGATCTTTAATACCCACCTGCAAGCAGACAAGATCCTGTGCTCCCAACCACAGTACCACTCAGTGATAGTGTGGAAACAGGCCCTTTCGCCCAACTTGCCCACACCGGCCAACATGTCCCAGCTACACTAGTCCCACCTGCCTGCGTTTGGTCCATATCTCTCCAAACTTGTCCTATTCATGTAGCTACCTGTTTCTTAAACGTTGGGATACTCCCAGTCTCAACTACCTCCTCTGGCAGCTTGGTCCATACACCCATCATCCTTTGTGTGAAAAGGCTACCTCTTAAAGGATTCCTATTAAATCTTTTCCTCTTCACCTTGAACCTATGTCCTCTGGCCTTCAATTCCCCTACTCTGGGCAAGAGATTTTGTGCAACTACCCAATTTATTCATCTCAGTAGCACAATGAGAACCTAGGTAGACAAAAATGCTGGAGAAATCCAGCGGGTGAGGCAGCATCTATGGAGTGAAGGAAATAGGTGACATTTCAGGTCGAGACCCTTCTTAAACAATGAGAAGCCTCGATTTGTTCAGTCAAAGTACACAACTGGGATTGAATCAACCACCATCATAACCTATCAGGACACAATGGGAACATTTGAATCAGTCAGAAGGAAGGAACCACACACCAATAATCACTCCTGCTCTATTTATTGGCAATATCCTCATGATTACAGAAATTGTCCCATGTACTAGAATATGAACCGTAGGAAAAAGTATTTGTAAGCTAGGAAGCAAGACTAGTAACTTTGGCAAATTGTCACCAGTACCAGACATGCTGTTCAGAAGTAATGCTACTATTCCCATTCTTGGGTGGCTTGTAGGTAAAGCAAATGGACCGCTAAATTAATACTGATCTTCTGCATACAGTACATCAAGCATGTTTAAATCAATTTAAGAACAAACAGAAAACCAAAATGCAGAGATTAAGCAGTTTGATCAACTGTGGTTACAGAATATTGAACCAAAGTTATTCATAGTTTAGTTTTAACTGCCAATAAAAATCTGGATAAGTCTTCAGGCATTTAACATTTCACTCCCCATGAGATCAAAGAATGATTAACAAGTTTTAAAGTGGGCTCACTTAGTAAGCTGACAGGCATTGCACAAGGCAAGTCAGGGAGCAGGTAAGGAATGGGTTTCAGGTCATCTCCAAGAAGCATGTTCAAAATGGGCATTAGAGGATTGAGGGGGGGGGGGGGGGGGGGGGAGAGAGAAGGGAGTGAGAGAGAAAGAGAGATCACTGGTCATTCCAGTTCTCCTTCAGACAGAACAGACTTAAAAATCATTAATTCATTTTACAGTACAATTGTAAAACATGGGTCTTCAGACAATAAACATGTTCAGTATACATCAGTTTTCCTTCCAATGTTACCAGTTATTATACATTAGGTCTGCTAATTAGGTGCAGCTCTTCCTTGTGCACAGAGGCAATATCCAAGGTGCATGAAGGAATCTTGGCTTGTGGTCGAAGGGGGAAGGACAGAATGAGGACTGGTGTCAAGGCCTGGATTGTGGATCATCCCTTCCACTCAGCAGCTGCAACTTTCTGCCGAAGTCTTTGCCCGGTCGTTCTTATCTAGTTTGATTGGCTCTGGGAATTCATTGTAGAGTTCCACTTCTGTTTCCTGGAGAGAAAGAGAATTTTATTTCTGTCCACACAAAGGAAAGGAGTTTAGAGTTTTACACAAGTGTCGTGGAGTAGTCACTTGTGTATGCGCAAGGATTCATTGACAGTACCGGAAGAGAACAAGCTGACAAAATGGAAGCATTGCATTGATAAAGTTGTTCAAAAGGCTGTCAGGAATATTGGCATGACAGTGGCAGATTTCAAAATTAACAATTCAGGACTAAGCAAATGAGCAATCCTGAGCAGACAAGTGAAATAGCAAAATAAACCATTACTGTAATTTGCAGACATGCTCCAATGCACAAGGACCAGTTAGAAACTGCAATGCATTGAAAGATGTTCATACAGTAGGTCAAAGGACAAATTGAATTCGTTAAAGATTAAACAATATTGGGGAAACTAGTGATCAGGGCTTGAGAAAATTCAGCATGACACTGGAAACACTAACAGCAATCATGCAAGAAGGGAACATTACAGAACAAAAACCTTAGAACTTGGAAAGGGGGTTAGTAATGCTGCAGAATATAGAGGGACTGATAAGACAGTGAACCTAATAGAGGAACATGGATCGCATGGGGATAAGATAACATTAGAACCAAGGGATCGTGGAGATGCAAGGAGCAGGGAGCAAGGTTTAAATCACTAGCCTTTTAAACATGAAATGCCATGGCTGCCAGACCATGGAGCAAACATTCTGGCCATGGGTGCAAGAAGGCACACAGCAGCTCTGGAAAGATCTAACAAAGTATTCAGGGTATCATGAACAAGAGGCCTTAACTTGCCACACTGTCCAGGGGTGCCTCAAGCGAGCCGAAGGGCAGAAAGTATATCTGGCTTCAGAGGAAACTCAATTACAGACATTGAGAGGAGAGGTTAAAATTAATAGGCCACCAGAATTTGCAGAGTTTTTGGTGTTAACATTGCACCAGCACGAAGACACGGAACACTTCAGAGTGAGGGGATTGGACGCCAACAATCTGATTAAACGGATATGAAAATGCACAAGGTAACAGTAAATCACACTCGGTGTTTGACAAAGGCAAGGTATGAAACTAAGATCCACTTGGATCCACTACAATCTTCAAACTGGAATTTATTGAATAGCATAGAGTTTGGTAGCACACAGACTACTCGACTCAAGAGGGCTAAATGGTAGCAATGGGGAATGATAGAAGTTCAGTTCTTTGCATTCCAAAGATGTAACATGTCAAAGTGCTTTGACTCTCCAAAAGTGAAGAGTGGAGCCAAAAGGAGCACCACTCAGACCAAGCGCAGGCTTGGCGATTGCGTCGCCTAACACCTCCGCACAGTTCGCATTAACCTACCTGATAATAGACAATAGGTGGAGGAGGCCACTCGGCCCTTCGAGCCAGCACCGCCATTTAATGTGATCATGGCTGATCATCCCCAATCAGTACTCCGTTCCTGCCTTCTCCCCATATTCCCCGACTCCGCTATTATCTAGCTCTTTCTTGAAAGCATCCAGAGAACCTGCCTCCACCGCCCTCTGAGGCAGAGAATTCCACAGACTCACAACTCTGTGAGAAAAAGTGTTCCCTCGTCTCCGTTCTAAATGGCTTACCCCTTATTCTTAAACTGTAGCCACTGGTTCTGGACTTCCCCAACATCGGGAACACGTTTCCTGCCTCTAGCGTGTCCAAACCCTTAACAATTTTACATGTTTCAATGAGATTCCCTCTCATCCTTCTAAACTCCAGAGTGTACAAGCCCAGCCACTCAGCATATGACAGTCCCGCCATCCCGGGAATCAACCTTGTAAACCTACGATGCACTCCCTCAATAGCAAGAATGTCCTTCCTCAAATTGGGGGACCAAAACTGCACACAATACTCCAGGTGTGGTCTCCCTAGGGCTCTGTACAACTGCAGAAGGACCTCTTTGCTCCGATATTCAATTCCTCTTGTTATAAAGCCCAACATGCCATTGCTTTCTTCACTGTCTGCTGTACCTGCATGGTTACTTTCATAGACTGATGAACAAGGGCCCCCAGATCCCGTTGTACTTCCCCTTTTCCCAACTTGACACCATTTAGGTAGTAATCTGCCTTCCTGTTTTTGCTACCAAAGTGGATAACCTCACATTTATCCACATTAAATTTCATCTGCCATGCATCTGCTCACTCCCCTAACCTGTCCAGTCACCCTGCATTCTCATAGCATCCTCCTCACAGTTCACACTGCCACCCAGCTTTGTGTCATCTGAAAATTTGCTAATGTTACTTTGAATCCCTTCATCCAAATCATTGATGTATATTGTAAATAGCTGCGGTCCCAGCACCGAGCCTTGCGGTACCCCACTAGTCACTGCCTGCCATCTACTCAGCACTTCAACTTCCCCTCCCATTCCGAATCCGACCTTTCTGTCCTGGGCCTCCTTCATGGCCAGAGTGAGTCCCACCGCAAATTGGAGGAGGAGCACCTCATATTTCGCTTGGGTTGTTTACACCCCAGCAGTATGAACATTGACTTCTCCAATTTCAGGTAGTCCTTGCTTTCTACCTCCTTCAACTCCCCTTCTAAGCTCTCCCACAGCCCACTGTCTCTGCCACTTCCTTTCTTCTTCCCGTTCCTGTTCCCGCCCCCACCCACATCAGTCTGAAGAAGGGTCTCGGCCCAAAACTCACCTATTCCTTCGCTCCATAGGTGCCGCCTCACCCGCTGAATTTCTCCAGCACTTTTGTCTACCATAAAGGCCAGGAAGCTTGAAATGCACACAGTTGTGATATAACTCATAAGGCAGCACAGTGGTGCTGCAGTAGAGCTGCTGCCTTACAGCGCCAGAGACCCTGGTTTGGTCCTGACTATGGGCGTTGTCTGTACAGAGTTTGCACATTCTCCATGACCATGTGGGTTTTCTCCGGATGCTCCGGTTTCTTCCCACATTCCAAAGACGTACAAGTTTGTGAGTTAACTGGCTTTGGAAAAATTGTAAATTGCCCCAAGTGTGTAGGACAGTGCACGGGGAGATTGCTGGTCAGCACGGATTCGGTGGGCTGAAGCGGCTATTACCACACTATCACTAAAGTCTAAACATTTTATATCTGGGATGGGAATTCTTTGTTTCAGGCTTCAATTAGCCACATTTAATTGTCGTATCGGCAGGCGACATGGAATGTGCTAAAGAACCAATCAAGGCAGGGGAATAGTGCAACGTAACATGTAACCACGTTTCAAAGAACTCTGACAAGTTACTGCAAAGGAATTGCACATTTCACAAATTAACAAAGCCCATTAGATTTCAAAGCTGAACATTCAAACATTTTCCCATAGCTCTGAAGCTTAGGGAATAGTGACAAAATATCCCACTGCTGGGGTTTCATAGGTTAGTGCACATCTACACCAATGCCAAAAGAAAATGGAGTATTTATTCGGTGTTCACTTCAATGTTGCTAGATGAAAGATTAGAACCACTGCAAATTTGGCAGTTCCACCACTTAGACAGTTACCAGCAGGGGACACCGCACAATGGTTGCCTCGCCAAAGGTCTGTCTTCATCTTTTCCTTTTGTGTTTTTAGTTTGTTGTAAAATGTATGTTTTAATTTATCTTTAGTTTTGTAGTATGTTGGGGGTAGGGGAAACTTTTCTTATCTCTTTCCTCGACGGAGATGCGACTTTTGCCGTGTTGTATCTCCGTCCGCACTGTGGCCTAACATCCTGGAGTTGGTAGCCTCTTGTTTGGGACTTCTAGAGCTCCAAAATCGTGGAGCCTGCAGACTTTAACATTTCGGAGCAGGCGATTCCTTTGCCAAGGGTCAACCTTTGGTGCTCCAACCTGCGAGAGCTGCAGACTAACATCATGAGCTCGCTGTTCCTGGTTAGGGACCGATTTTGGGAACTCCAAGCCGCAGGAGTTCAACCGCCCCGATGCGGGAGCTCGATCGCCGGCTGCGAATGGTTCGATTCCCCCAACCGCGGGTGAAAAAGGAGGAAAGAAGATAAAGACTTTATTGCCTTCCATCACAGTGGGGAATGTGGAGGAGTAACTGTGGTGGATGTTTATGTCAATCTTTATGTATTGTGTGTTCTGTTGCTTTGTTATGACTGTATGGCAAACCAAATTCCTCGTATGTTGCAAAACATACTTAGCTAATAAATTTTGATTATGATTAAAAACTGTAGTCCTGGCATGGCCTTACCTGTTTAAGTGCGTTCCGTGCAATTGTTTGAAAAGCCTGTTCCACATTTATTGCCTCCTTTGCACTGGTTTCAAAGTACGGGATATTATTTTTGCTCTGACACCATGCCTGTGCTCTTTTTGTGGTGACCTGAGGGAAGAGAATTAATAAATAACTGCAACTCTGTTTTGATAGTGTAATTGCAGCCACATATGGACAGTTGTAGCCCTACTTTAAATAGCTTGCCCCCGCCTCCAGAGGATGGGGATTTCTATATTAACACTCATTCTTAGTAACAGAGACATGTACAAGGCCTTATGTCACAGAAAGGCTCCTCAGCCCAACTCAATGTTGACCAAGTTGCCCAACTAAGCTATTTTTGGGCCATATCTATCCAAATCTTTCCTATCCATCCATGTCCAGTGTTTTTTTTAATGTTGTAATTTTACCCACCTTTACCATTGCCTCCAACAGCTCGTTCCATGCAACCACCAACCTGGTGGAAAAAGCTGACTCGGGTCCCTTTTAAATCTTTCCTCGTCCGAAACCTGCCTCCACTAGTTTGACTCCCTACCCAGAAAAGATTGGATATTCACCTTATTTACGCTCCTTGTCAATTTATAAACTTGTACAAGGCCTAACACAAGAAAAATAATCCCATCCTATCCAGCCTCTCCTTGGAAGTCAAACCCTTCAGACCCAGTAACATCAACTTGTCTTTTTTTTGCACCCTTTCCAGTTTAATGACAGATATCCTTCCTACAGCAGGGCTGTATACAGAATTGTTTTCAGTACTCCAAATGTGACCTTACCTACATCTGGTCCAGCAACATCCAACTACTGTAGTCAGTGCTGCAAGAACTCCTTTTTCCACTTGCCCCTTCCACCCATACATCTCCCTCTGACTTTACAATTCACTTTCCCCCATTTGACATCCCTTAGTCTCCATCTCATCCCTAACCTTTGTCACCATCTCCACTCATCTGCCAATCACCCCCCTCACCTTCATCCTCCTGTCACATGGCAAATTTGCCCCACCCCAACCTCTTCCAGCTTTCCCCTCTAGTTTGAATTGTCTTAACCCAAAACATCTGTATTTTCTTCCACTGACCCACCATAATATTCCCCCGCCCCACACATGCACTGCACTTACCTGTCTGTTTTCCAGGTCTATCTTATTGCCAAGGACCACAAATGGAAAGTTCTCTGGATCTCGTGGACTAGCCTGAATGAGAAATTCATCTCTCCAGCTATCAAGGGTTTTAAACGTGTTGGGCGCCGTTACATCAAAGACCAGCACACAGCAGTCAGCTCCTCTGTAGAACGCCACACCCAATGACTGAAAACGTTCTTGTCCTGCAGTATCCCAGATCTGACGGGAACAACAAGTTTCAAATATCTCATTACAATCTTTGGATCTTTACAGAGAAGCCAGGAAAGCTAAAAAAAAAAAAATCCATGTCATTTGAGAAATCAAAATGCAACATTTGAGGTTAGCAATCTAATTAAGGAATTACATTTGATCTGCTAAGATTTAAAATTTAAATTACTCAAATATAAAAGCGTACCTTTGAGAAATCTGCTTTTATACAATGCTCAGTGTTACTTGGGGTAACAGTTTGCTGTTAAAACACCTGGGAACCTGTTAGTGTCTATATTTTAAAAATGTTTGAAAAGAGGACCAGACTCTACATAGCAAAATGTCCATTAAACCAGCACATGCCCCACCCTTCCATGTTTGACGGAGGTTATTTAAGGCCGAACCACAGTGAAAAATTTCCTCTCACTGCAGACAGCTGCAGCTCATGTTAGAAAACAGGAACTAGAAACTGACTTCTGGATAACATTGGGGTTTCTGGGAGTTAAGGAACTTGCAGCAAATATCAGCTCAAGCAGTTACACACCGAATTAGAAATTACAAACCTGACAAGAGTTTGAAGCCAAGAGTTTTGTTCCCAACTCCAACCCACAGAAAACCAATTACATTTTAGCTTGGACTGAAACTTGATATTACCTGCATTGTCACCAATCGATCGTCCACCATCACCTCCTTTGTTAGAAAGTCTGCCCCTATTGTTGCCTTGTATTGGTTACTGAACTTTTTGTTTACATACTGGTTCATCAGTGAGGTCTTTCCTACCCTGAAAAGCAAGATTTGATAATTAAGGTATAATTACAGAAAATATACAACTAGTAAAGCACAGGATTCCAAGTGGTGAATACATACAGTTTATGCATAGTCATCTTTCACCTCACCATACAGTAGGAGAGGGCAAGTGTCAGTTTCAAAATCAAGATCAAAACCAAATTTCTTAAAAATACATGGATACGGGATAGTCTGGTAAAGAGATCACACAGTAGTTTGCTTACTGATGAGATAATTTGTTTATTAAGTCCACACCAATTCCAAAAACAAGCCTACAATTCCAACTTGGCCAATACGGACATTGGGCTGAAGGGCCCATTTCCACACTGTATAGCTTGGATTCCTTGCCCACCAGGGCTGAATATATAACGATTCACCAACCGATCTTTTCACCACAGCTATACGAAGGGATAATTTTTGCAGTGGTCAATTAATCTATCCGCAAATGCACAGGAAAGCCGAGCACACTTGGAATGTGCAAACTACATAGACAAAGGTCTAGATGTAATGCTGACCTCCGGAGCTTCAAGGTAACTCACTATCCGCTTCACCACCTTGCTGCCCAGTGAGCTAGACAAGTGGAATAACTTTAAAAGGTCCTGATGAAATCAGTCAAAGGAGACAAGTTCGTGCTTGGGTGAAGTCAGATGGTCTGATAAAATCCTCAGGTGAACTTATTAATTGAGCTGCTGGTAGTGGAAGTTAAGACCTAACAAAGGATGTCCTTCTTTAGGATTCAAGGATTCAAGAGAGTTTATAGTCATGTGTCCCAGATAGGACAATGACATTCTTGCTTGGCTTCAGCACAACAGAATATAGAAGGCATGAATACAGAACAGATCAGTGTGTCCATATACTATACACACACATGAATAAATAAAACAGATAAAGTACAAATAAACTGATAATGGGCTATTAATGTTCAGAGTTTTGTTTTGAGTTTAGTTCAATAGCCTGATGATTGTGGAGAAGCAGCTGTTTCTGAACCTGGACGTTGCAGTCTTCAGGCTCCTGTACCTTCTACCTGAAGGTAGCGGGGAGATAAGTGTGTGGCCAGGATGATGTGGGTCCTTGATGATGCTGCCAGGCTTTGAGGCAGCGACTGCGATAGATCCCCTCGATCAATATCCAAATTACTGTGCTAAGCAAAGGAACAAAATGGAACAACCAAGTTTGCAGATAAAACTTGGTGGGAAGGTATTGAAAGCTGCAAGGGAGAATGCAAGAGGCTTCAGTGAGATTCAGACAAGCTGGGAGAGTAGCCAAATACAGTTTAACACTAATTGAACACAAGATTTTTGTGGATAGACAAAATGCTGGAGTAACTCAGCTGGTCAAGCAGCATTTCTGGAGAACATGGATGGGTGACGTTTAATGTCTGAACCCTTCTTTGGTATAAACCAGCACCTGCAGTTCCTTTTTGTTACAAGATTTTGGGTCTTGAACATGAATAATGGACTCGGAAAGTTTGACGATACTTGGGTCTTTGTAAACCAGACCCTTCAAGCACAGCAAGAAATTAGAAGTGCAGGAGGTATAGATGTTTGAACTTCCCCACCAACAGGTTCAGGAACAGATACATTCTCAAAAACATGTCCTTGAACTGATTTGTACTACTTCAGCAACAGAACACAGACCACCTCTTGTACCACCATGGTCGTTTCCTCTCCTCCTTCCCCAAGTGTGCAAAAAGTATTTCTACTGCTGTCTGGCAGAATGTACGACTCATGCAGATGCATAATGTTCTTAGGTTGTTTGAAACGGCATGCCCGTGATTCTACTGCAAGTATATATTCTTTTCAATATTCTTTGCATACGACGATAAATTCAACTTGACAAATGAAAACAAATTAAAGCAATTAGGGCAATGAATTCTGGATCCTCTGAATGGGACAGCCCTAAACGATATTGAAGAAGCAGAATTCACAAAATACATTCAGAACAAAATATCAGCATGTTCAGAAATACAAGGATTATACCTAATTTGGAGAAGAAATCCATGCTTGGGGATTGCACACTCAGGGCTGTTAACAAATTCATTTTTATTCCCAAATTGATACACCCGAGGATCAAAGGTGGTCACATTTTATAAGCCGAGGTTTAAGCTAAAATACATGGGAAACCTACACTAGTGCAGAGTGTTTACTTTCAAGTATTAAAGTTCAGAAAAGACACCCATTAAAGAAGGGAGACATCCTCCCCCCCACAAATTCTAGACTTCAACAACAAACAGTAGGATAATGGATTTGACAATTGTAGATTGTGCAGGAAGCTGGGCTATAATAGGTAAAATAATTAAACAGAAATAGTAAGGCAAAACTGTGCAGGAACTCTTTCTTCCCCCCCCCCCCCCCCCCCCAAGTTTAAAATATCAACATCCTTCTCCCCTCCTACTCAATGCATGCAAAATCACGATCAGCTGGGCAGAGCAGAATTAGTTTAAGCATGAACCCTACATGCAATATGTAGCTTTTAGATTTGTAATGCGGTCACCAAATTGCAGAACATAAGTTTTGCAGGATCATTTTGTAAAAATGGGGACGTGAAACTAACATAGCAACTTTGCTTGAATGTCTTAAGCAAAAGGCAAAAAGCCCAAAACAATAGATGTTTGAATGAGTTCACTAAGTCACATACTATAATCTTCAAGTGGAGGTAGTGGGTCACAAGGTAAACCATTCCAATTTCAAATTCCCTGCACTTAATTTAAGTTCAAACTACAAGTTTAAGAAAATTGTACAGGAATAAGCGAGTTCGGTATCTCGATAAACGCAAGGAATCATGAGATTTGTCAAAGGTCATTCGGGATAAAAAAGCAAATGCAGCGCTGTGTAAAAATTGTTAACTATTCTACCAAGGAATTAAACTAGAATTCTGTTAAATCAACAGCTTCATTTCTTGTTCTGCTGTTCACACACTACTTACAGTCCCAGTTCAGTTCATGAATCTGTAATTATGAGATATTCAAAAAGTTAAAGAATTTATTATTTATTTAAACTTTAATGCGTTTGCTACTGGAATAAGAAAATATTACTTGTGTTTGAAATATTCTTATCTTTATTCATAATTTATGTGTAAAAATATATTTTATCTGTGGCAGGCAATGACTATCAGTGTGATGTGGGCTGATGCTTTACCTGTGTGAATGTACCATTAAGGCAAAGATTCATCACCGAGGAAAACTGATGGCCTTGTGAAGTAGCCGCCAATCCGATACAAGACATTTAACTACGAAATGTCTGCCCTTCAGTATTGGATAGATTGAGGGTCTGTGTTGTTCCAAGTTTCATAAGTTCATTTATTGTCACATACACCAATTGGTGTAGTGAAATTCACTGGCCAGGTCAGTCATACAATTTAAAAAGCAACAGACCCAAAAACACATTTTAACATAAACATCCATCACAGTGACTCCTACACATTCCTCACTGTGATGGAAAACGAAAATAAAGTTCCAAGTCCTTCCCTTGTTGTTCTTCCTTGGTCGGGGGCCACGAGCCCCCCGTTGACGGGACGGTCTTGAGTCCCGTAGCTGGTGGCTTTCGCGCCCTCCGCGTCGAGGCGTTCAGCTCCAGCATCAGGGGGTTGGCAGCTCCACCGCGCTGGGCGATCAAACCTCGCGTCAGGGCTGGACGAACCTTCTGCGGCGTTGGAGCTCCCGAATAGCATCTTCTGAGACTGCGAGCCCTTGATAGTAAGTCCGCAGTGGGAGCGATCCCAGGCAAGGGATCCGCTCCGATGGCAAGTCCGCGCCCCGCGGTGGGGCTCACGACAGTTCAGCTCCAGCGATGGTAGGCCGCAGAGCCCGGAGAATGTGATCGGAAACTTGATCACCTCTCCGGGAAGGTAAGAACCTGAAAAAAAGTTTCCCCCGACCCCCCCCCTCTCCACATAAAACAAACAGAAGAACATTAAAACAAACACTAAAAATAACAAAAAGGATGAAAAAAAAGACTGCCGGCATAAGTTTGTGGTGGTTGCGGTGAGTTTCCCCCAGCCATCTTGCCCAGTGCACATTGACCAGCACAGTTTGCCAGCCCTTGTTAGCAGAGGCTCATTGTGCAGGTGTTACCCGAAGCCCAAAGGTTTTGTGGAGGGACTGCATGAGGATTGGACACGCAGTGAGCTAGCGAGAGGACTGTCAGATGAGCCCAGGTTGCAGAGTGGCCAAAGGGCAGATTTTCACAGGTCGTTATTAAGCTGTTCCGTCTGTGCGGCATCGCCAGCTCTCTCTCTCTCGCAGATCCCCCACCCCAACTGTCGACAAAGTCTGACTGAGAAAATGCTTTCACTCATATTATGGGCTGGCTCTGCATTTGCCCACTCACTGGGGTGGGCAGCGCCTCCTTCAAAGAGAGTGAGAACCAGTCCCGTCAGCTGGGGAGCTGCGACCCACTCCTCTAGTTTGGCTCAAATGGCTGCAAATTCTCATAATTATTACCAACGGTCACGGCTCCCAACTGTGTGCCCTGAAAGACCGGGACCAACCCCAGAGGTTAAACCGACAGCATCTTTAAACCAATCCACCTCAAAAGTTTAACCAGCCTGTTCGAATCCAATCTGAACTTTCCAACCCCCCCCCCCCCCCCCCACAGCACATTCTCCTTGTTTTCTTCAATCCAGGAATGTTGTTTAGATAGGAATGCAAGGACAGTCTCAAATTGGTTGACCACATAACTTGTAATTTGTGTAAATCAATTTCGAATTTGAATGGCTGTGACTCAGGCTAATGCCATGGATTTGATAATTGACAGGTTCGTTCCAGGCATTCTTGCGTTTTCAAGCCTGGTGCTGTATTGAGTCAATAATTTAAATAGATGCAATTGTGGATTTGTGCAGCCTGCTGTACGCTGTGGCCTACTGCTGACATTTGATGGATAAATGTATTTATAAATCTCATTGAAATGAATACGCAGGTCCATATACACACGGTAGCTCAGCTGGCGAGAATCTTTATCCCGAATGGCCCCTGACCTGGGCATGCCGTTGTAATACAGAACTCGCTTATTAAAATTTCCCTCAACTCTTTACTTACCCCTGCAGCTTTCAACAACCTAAAACAAGGCACTAAGCTTCTTTACTTCAGAATTGCCAGGACCACCATCCATGCAGCCGACCAAAAGAATGACGTTCCACATTTTTTATTGGCACAATTTCTGTGCAGTGGCTTCTAAAATAGGACAAAGTTCCAAACAGATGAAGAGAAAGCGCAATCTCACTGCCACAAAGCAGATGGCAGCTTGTCACAAGCCATCTGTTAAATCCACTACTCCGCAAATCAAGTTGTCAGTTCAGAATTCATTTCAGTTTTAAAGTGCAATTTCCATTACTTTGAAAATGTACTATGTTTCCCAACCCATCTTCAAATTGAAAGTTTCTTTTCCGTTAAAAATACAAAATGCATTAATTGAATGCCAGCCAATTTGAATTAAATTTTATCTCAATGAAGAATGCCAGGCCATGTGTGGAAATAGGTGTAGGACTCACCTGGAATAGTTCAGAGACCCACTTAGTTATGACATTGTAGACTGATGCCCCCCACATCATAAGAAATGCCAAATTTCAGACCTTTGGCAAAGGACTACACATCCCTTCATTCAAAGTTTAGACCTCTGGGGTATTGCTCAATAGCCATCCATGGATTGAAAATTTGGCAATTTACTTGAGACAATGTGGCAGCTTGCTGTCCTGATGTGAACACATTTCCCAATCATAACTGACTATATTGCAAAAATAATCCATTGGCTGCAAGAGAGTGTTTTAGGATGTCAAGATTGTGAAAGATGCTGCAGAAACCCATGTGTTTTCAGAGAAGGTGTTTGCATGATCTTTCTGCTTTAGACATGTTGCAACTCTGCTGTTGTAAGGACTGCGCAGGAGTTTATGGCACGATACACTTGGGAAGGAGAAATCCATCCTGCAGTGTAATTCTAGACCATTTTATATTGCACCACTTGTTTTGCTTGGTTTGAAGGCATGACGTCAGATTTGTTTATGTGCAGGCTCCAGCTGTGAGTAAGCACCAAAGTAATATACCAACATTATAATTTGCCTTGCTACACTGTGTAACTGAATGGAATACCAAGCTCATTTAGTTGGTTCCTTTACAGGGGGGAAAATGAGCCAATTGCTTAGTGCTGGAGCACATTTCAACGCCTGTTATTGCACATTGTCTGGCTGCAGCCAAACGATGCTGTGGAAAAAATGAAGCAATCCAAAAAATCTAAAATGGAATCAGTTTGAAGATGTGCTAAAGAAATCCTTCACTGTCAGCAAGGTGGCAACAATTGTACAAGCTAGTCAGTCAACATATAACATTTGTATGGAGCAGAGAGCTGCTGCCACACTTCTATGCTATCAACTTCCCACATTGGAACAGTCACTGGAGAGGTAGAATTTTTTTGCCAAGCAATGCCCATAAATAGTTTCTTAACAGTTGCTTGCTGGGCCATCTTAAGGGGGTGAAGAATAGATGCTGGAATCAAGGTGGGGTTTGATAAATTTTAATTCTTGGAACCATTTCCACACTTCCCCACCTTCATGGTTCAACATAGAACCACAGGTTTTAAAAGATGATTATACTGAAAAGGCTCCAAGTTTTTTGTAAAGGCTGAAAGGCACAAACTGAATGGCCCTTTCACAATTGGCACATCTGAAATCTCCTGAAGCGAGTTTACTACAGAACTCCACCATTGGAAGCTATACAACTCTACCCAGCTGGGCAGTTTGACTGCTAGCAGCATCCTGTGGAGTAGAATACCTAGCCAAGCAGCAAACCAACAGGAGCCACTAAAATAGGAAATACAGAGGCACAAAGGAATTACAAGAGGCAAAGTTGTTGGTCTAATGAAAAGTACTGAGCGTGTAAAAAGTAATTTACTCAAAGAGTAAAGATCACATTTGTTGCAAGCATGATTACAACATTGTTTTTTCTAGGTTGACAATATTTGTGCTGGAGTTCATTAAAACCTTGATTAGAATTGCACATTTTTACTTCATTTTATCAATGGCAAAAGGATGTCAAATAGGACTACATTGATTTGTGGAATGGTGGAAGATGTGGATAAATAAAAATATTTTCAAAGGCAAAGTCCAGTACTCTGGTATGATGCAGAGATCCCCCACCCAAAAGAACAGAATGAACAGGCTCAGAGACAGACTCCATCAATACTCACCTGGGAATAACATCCTTAGTTGAGGCCTCCAAGTGAAATTTGGCATTGTTCACCATCTTAAATTGTGGTTCGCTCTTGGAGGTGGGAAGTGTGGAAATAGCTCCTAGAATTAAAATCTGAACCTTTCACTGGGGGAGTACTACCAGACCACCAAATAGTCAACGGGAATTGGAAGTACAAATATGACAGGAGATTGCAGTCAGCTGCAAGCCAAATAAGGTTGTAATAGTAGGGGAATTTCAACTGGGAAAATCGTAGTACGAAAGGTTTAGATTGGGTGCAATTTCTCAGAGATGTTCAGGAGAGTTTTCCACGGCAAAATGTGGAGGGGCCCCACTCGTGATCTAGTCTTGGGAAATTGGGATGGGCAAGTGAACAAAGTGTTCGGGGACTAGTCCTTTGGGACCAGTGATCACTGTTCGATTAATTCTAAGATAGTTATGGATAGGGACAGCAAAGGCCCATGTGTTAAAATGGGGGCAAGGCCAACTTTGAGGGTATGAGAGAAAGTCTCTCTCAAGTTGATTGGGGCAAGTCTAGGTTGTAGGGTAACTAGAGAGAGTGGGACCCCCTCAGGAATCAAAGTGGTCAACTCTGTTGGGCCACAGGAGATGAGCAAGGTCCTCAATGAATATTCATGAATTTACAGACACGAGGATCTTGGGGCAATCAATGAAAGGTCTTGAGAGCAGTCCGTGTTATGGTCAAAGAGGTTCTGAAGGTACTATCGTGCTGAAGGTAGACAAATCTCAAGGGCCTGATCAGATATATCCAAGGACATATCCAAGGACATTGTGGGAAACCAGACAATAAATTGCAGGAACCCTGGTTGAAATTTACGAGTCGTCTTTAAATGCAGGAGAGTTGCCAGAAGACTGGTGGGTGCAAAATGTTGTGCATCTATTCAAGAAGGGCTGCAGGGAAATGCTAGAAACTATAGGCCAGTGAGCTCAACATCTGTGGTTGGAAACTTACTAGAGAGCATTCGGACGGATAAGATATACAGGCATTTAGATGAACAAGGGCTGATTATGGATAGTTCTTACGTGGGAGGTTGCGTCTCACAAAACTGATTGAGTTTTTGAACACGTGACCAAAACACGTATTGATGAGGGCAAAGCTGTAGATGTTGTATATATGGACTTCAGCAAAGCCTTCAACAAGGTTCAACATGGTAGGCTGCTCTGGAAGGTTAGATTGCATGGGATCAAAGGGAAGATAGCTGAATGGATAGAAAATTGGTTTTATGGAAGGAAGCGGAGGATGATGAAGGAAGGTTGCTTTGCACACTGGAGGCCTGTGACTAGTGTTGTGTCTCAGGGTTCGGTGTTGGGCCTGTTACTGTTTATCATCTATATCAATGATTTGGATGAGAACATACCAATTTCCCTCTGGGGAAGAATAAAGTTTTATCCTATGGTATACACGGCAAGATTAGCAAGTTTGCAGATGATACAAAAGTAGGTGCCTTTGCAGATGAAGTTGGTTGTGAAAAATTGCAGCAGGTTCTTGATCGATTGGCCAGGTGGGCTAAGGAATGGTTGATGGAATTTAATACAGAGAAATGAGGTGTTGAATTTTGGGAAGTCTAACATGGGCAGGACCTACACAGTGCATGTTAGAGCTCTGGGGAGTGTTGTAGAGCAGAGGGATCTAGTGCTGGTGCATGGTTCTTTGAAGGTGGAGTCGGAGGTAGACCAGGTGGTCAAAAAGGCTTTGGCACATTGGCCTTCATCAGTCAAAGTATTGAATATAGAAGTACAAGACGTTGGTGACGCCGCATTTAGAGTATTGTGTTCGGCTTTGGGCGCCATGTTATCAGAAAGATGTCGTCAAGCTGGAAAGGGTACAGAGAAGATTTGCAAGGATGTTACTAGGGCTAGAGGGTCAGAGCTATAGGGAGAGGTTGAGTATGCTGGGTCTCTATATTCCTTGGAGTGCAGGAGGATGAGGGGTGATCTTATTGAGGTGTATAAAATCATGAGGAATAGATTGGGTTGCCCCGAGTAGATGAATAGAGGACATAGGTTTAAGGTCAAGTGGAAAAGATTTAATAGGAATCTGAGGGGCAACTTTTTCCACACAAAGGGTGGGGGGGTATATAGGACAAGCTGCCAGAGGAGGTAGTTGAGGCAGGGATTATCCCAACATTTAAGAAAGTTAGACAGGTACATGGATAGGACAGGTTTGGAGGGATGTCTACCAAACGCAGGCAGGTGCGACTAGTGCACTGGGACATGTTGGCCAGTGTGGGCAAGTTGGGCTGAAGGGCTGGTTTCAACACTGTTTCACTATGACTTTCCTTTCTCCACAGCTACAGCTTAAGGAGGAGGGGTGGGAAAGAGGGATAACAACCAGCTGCAAATATTCTTATTCTTGATTATATGGATCAAATACATTAGAAACTTGGATACACATGTACTTTCTTTCAGAACATTTTATAACCACCCCAAGATTAGTACATCTTGGATCTTCAGCTTCATGCTTCCTTCTATTTAACCATGATAAACCTAAGATTTGATTGTTCAATTCTACATAGCTGAGCTTAAAAAAAATGGAATATTGATGAAAGGTTGATAAATCAAAGACTCATAGAATTTAAAGTGTACTTAAATAGACAGTCAATAGACAACAGGTGCAGGAGTAGGCCATTCGGCCCTTCGAGCCAGCACCGCCATTCAATGTGATCATGGCTGATCATCCCCAATCAGTACCTCGTTCCTGCCTTCTCCTTGTATCCCCTGCGCTATTTTAAGAGCCCTATCTAGTTCTCTCTTGAAAGCATCCAGAGAACCTGCCTCCACCACCATCTGAGGCAGAGAATTCCACAGACTCACCACTCGGTGAGAAAAAGTGTTTCCTCGTCTCCGTTCTCATTGGCTTACTCCTTATTCTTATACTGTGGCCCCTGGTTCTGGACTCCCCCAACATCGGGAACATGTTTCCTGCCTCTAGCATGTCCAAGCCCTTAACAATCTTATATGTTTCAATGAGATACCCTCCCATCCTTCTAAACTCCAGAGTGTACAAGCCCAGCCGCTCCAATCTCTCAGCATATGACAGTCCCGCCATCCCGGGAATTAACCTTGTAAACCTACGCTGCACTCCCTCAATAGCAAGAATGTCCTTCCTCAAATTAGGAGACCAAAACTGCACACAATACTCCAGGTGTGGTCTCACTAGGGCTCTGTACAACTTCAGAAGGACCTCTTTGCTCCTATATTCGATTCCTCTTGTTACAAAGGCCAACGTGCCATTCGCTTTCTTCATTGCCTGCTGTACTTGCATGCTTACTTTTATTGACTGATGTACAAGGACCCCCAGATCCCATTGTACGTCCCCTTTTCCCAACTTAACACTATTTAGATAGTAATCATCCTTCCTGTTTTTGCGACCAAAGTCGATAACCTCACATTTATCCGCATTAAACCATCTGCCATGCATCAGCCCACTCCCCCAACATGTCCAAGTTACCCTGCATTCTCATAGCATCCTCCTCAGTTCACACTGCCACCCAGCTTGGTGTCATCTGCAAATTTGCTAATGTTACTTTGAATCCCTTCATCCAAATCATTGATGTATATTGTAAATAGCTGAGGTCCCAGCACTGAGCCTTGCGGTACCCCACTAGTCACTGCCTGCCATTCTGAAAGGGACCCTTTAATCCCTACTCTTCGTTTCCTGTCTGCCAACCACTTCTCTATCCATGGCAGCACTCTACCCCCAATACCATGTGCCCTAATTTTGCCCACTAATCTCCTATGTGGGACGTTATCAAATGCGTTCTGAAAATCCAGGTACACTACATCCACTGGCTCTCCTTTGTCCATTTTCCTAGTTACATCTTCAAAAAATTCCAGAAGATTAGTCAAGCACGATTTCCTCTTCGTAAATCCATGCTGAATCGGACTGATCTTGTTACTGCTATCCAAATGTTCGGCTATCTCGTCTTTTATAATTGACTCCATCATCTTCCACACCACTGATGTCTATAATTGGTCTATAATTCCCTGTTTTCGCTCTCCCGCCTTTCTTAAAAAGTGGGATAACATTAGCTACCCTCCAATCCACAGGAACTGATCCCGAGTCTATAGAACATTGGAAAATTAACACCAATGCATCCACGATCTCTAGAGCCAGAATGGCAGGCAGTGACTAGTGGGGTACCGCAAGGCTCAGTGCTGGGACCTCAGCTATTTACAATATACATCAATGATTTGGATGAAGGGATTCAAAGTAACATTAGCAAATTTGCAGATGACACCAGATCTCTAGAGTCACTTCTTTAAGTACCCTCGGATGCAGACCATCAGGCCCTGGGGATTTATCAGCCTTCAGTCCCATCAGTCTGTCCAACACCATTTCCTGCCTAATGTGGATTTCCTTCAGTTCCTCTGGTCACTACTAGACCAGGAAGATTGTTTGTGTCCTCCTTAGTGAAGACAGATCCAAAGTGCCTGTTCAACTCATCTGCCATTTCCTTGTTCCCCATAATAAATTCACCTTTTTCGGACTTCAAGGGTCCAACTTTGGTCTTAACAATTTTTTTCCTCTTCACATTCCTAAAGAAGGTTTTACTATCCTGCTTTACATTCTTGGCTAGCTTACCTTCGTACCTCATCTTTTCTCCCCGTATTGTCTTTAGTTATATTCTGTTGTTCTTTAAACATTACCCAATCCCCTTGCTTCTCGCTCATCTTTGCTACATTGTACTTCGCTTTAATTTTTATACTGTCCCTGACGTCCCTTGTCAGCCATGGTCATCGCTTTCTCCTTTGGAATCTTTCTTCCTCCTAGGAATGAACTGATGCTGCACGTTCTGTATTATTCCTAGAAACACCTGCCATTTTTGTTCCACAGTCATCCCTGCTAGTGTATCTTTCCAGTCAACTTTGGCCAGCTCCCCCCTCATGGCCCCATAGTCCTCTTTATTCAACTGCAACACTGACACCTCCGATCTACTCTTCTTCCTCTCCAATTGTAGATTAAACCTGACCATGTTATGGTCACTGCCTCCTAATGGCTCTTTAACCTCAAGGTCCTTTATCAAACCCGGTTCATTACATAACACTAAATCCAGAATTGCCTTCTCCCTGGTAGGCTCCAATACAAGCTGTTCAAATAATCCATCATGAAGACACTCTACAAAGTCCCTTTCTTGGGGTCCAGTACCAACCTGATTTTCCCAGTCTATCTGCATGTTGAAATCTCCCATAACAACCACAGCATTACTTTTACTACATGCCAATTTTAACTCCCGATTCAACTTGCGCCCTATGTCCTGGCTACTGTTTGAGGGTCTGTAGATTAGTCCCATTAGGGTCTTTTTACCATTACAATTCCTTAGTTCTATCCATACTGACTCCACATCTCCTGGCAATTCATCTGCAGATCCTGGCACTAATTCTTTACCTATAAGCATAGAACTCAAGACAGTTGAAATGCTTGGGCAAGGACTTTAACAAAAGCAGAACCACCACTGAAAACAGGAAATGATTTTAACCCTATATCTGTGGGATATCTCTGTCATTCATAATGTGTTCTTTAACACAGTAAGCCATTCATTCCAATGTTCAGGTGCCAATGAGATCACATCCATTCGTTTAATTGACAATTACTCTTTTAGAAGATGTTCCAATGTTTATGAATGCAACGGTAGACAAAAGTGCTGGAGAAACTCAGCGGGTGCAGCAGCATCTATGGAGCGAAGGAAATGGGCAACGTTTCGGCCCAAAATGTTGCCTATTTCCTTCTCTCCATAGATGCTGCTGCACCTGCTGAATTTCTCCTGCACTTTGTCTACCTTTGATTTTCCAGCATCTGCAGTTATTCTTAAAGTTTATGAATGCTAAATTGTTTTTCAGTCTTGACTTCAAGAGGCACAGCTAATTCTTGGTTCACGATTACGGAACGGTCTTCAACTCAAACCTGTATGGAGAACAGCAGCAAGGAAAATAATATCCCAATAACAGTTTCCCCATGCATGTACTGAATCCCTTGTAGTATCCAACACCTTCCCCCATGGTTTTCAATTCCTTCATTGTCCATGGTATTCATTCTGACAGGGTTCATACAATTTACACCCCACTCATGAACTGCTTTTTAAAAAAAATAAACACACACAATGCAAGTTTTAACTTGGTATTTAGTTTAAGTAACCAAAAAGTACTGTACTCCTGACATGAAAGGAGCTTGTTCCTAAAAATCATCCATCAAGATTTTCTGTAATGTGAATCCTTAAATTGATACGGTTTGGTGTTTAGTCATTTTCTCCCTCAGAAGTACTGAGAGAACACACTTTTTCCACATCTAATTTTTGGTAGCAATTTGTGATTTCCACAAGCGCTAGTTTCCATTATCTTGAACTCCATAACATCCAAGTACATTGTATTAATCTACCCTCTCGGCTCAGAATCATTCAATATATCTGCACAATCTTTAATTGCTTCATGATCTGCATTCATGGAAATACGTGATAATATCCCCCATCCATTCCATTGGTAAAGATGTAGCAGCTTTTGTTTAAAAAGAGGTAGAGGCCCGAATATGAATCTTTGTCATCTTACCCAGTTAGGGATAATTTTGCCTGTTAACCTCAACCAATAACCACACAATTTGCTTTCTCCACAAGCTTCAACTGAGACAAAGTATTTTGACTTCTAAAAGCCCATAGGTGTCAAAACAGCCTTAATCCATAAAGCCTCAAGGACATTAAGAGCACTCCAGAGCTGCCTATACAATCCCCTCAGCAAAAAAAAGTCCTAGGATGCATAAATCTGCCTTATTTCCACAAGCACTTCCTGGAACAAGAGTTTCTAGAAGTCTGCACTATTTTAGAGATAGCAAGACAGATGTAATGCATTCCACAAAGGAATGACATAATAGACATTGATAAACATTAGACATTTCTTTCTATTCATGCTGGAAGAGGGACAAAAAATAAAAAAAATAAAAATTCTTACCCCGAATCTCCCAAGATGATGACTTTCAGCAAAACTTTCTTTCTGGACGTCATCTTTCAAAGCTGGAAGAGAGGCAATACAGTTAGTTTAGATGAAACATTGTGTCTGGGGTCACGAGTTTAAGGGATTTTTCTTCCATTTCTCTACAAAGGTTGCACTTATGATCGTGAGAGCGTAAAAAAATTTAAAACCATCATGCACATGACATTTATCAAGTCAACATCCAGCAAAAAAACCCAACAAATTAGACAACAGCCTTTAGAAAGATAACCAATTAATTCTACCTGGATTTGTGCATCTCCAGCATGATATTGCGATTGACATGATGCTCTTAAAACAAAATGGGTTTATAATTATATTGTCATTAGAATCATTAGCAGAGGGAGGCTAGTTGGCTTGCATTCTCTTGGGAGACTTTTTTTCCCCCCAGTCTAATTTCACCAATCACCCATCCCATTCAACTTTGGAAGCCAAATGCTGACAAGACAGGGGCCAGTTTCAGTTCTATAATTACCACTGCCCAGCCTGTCTTGTAGCCCCAACAAAACTTAGTCCTCAGTGCAGCTGATTGGTCAATATTATGTGACTGCAAGATCATAGCTCAGTTGACATTTGCAGATATGAAATGCAAGCATTCTTAATCAAATCCAACATTGCATTGTCAAAATTGATAGTACATTTCAATTGTAAACAGCATTAAGACATTCAAACCATTTTCCAAGCTACAGGTGCACAACCTTTTATCCGAAAGCCTTGGAACCAGACACTTTTCGTAATTCAGAATGTGTCGGCCTTCAGAATGGAATTTTTTTAGCGTAGATTTTAATGGCTGGCTCAGTGGTAGAGTGCTCGGCTTATATCCGCAAGGTCGTGAGTTTGCGCCTTGATCCCGGCAGTTACTCGGTCGCGAGTTTGAGTCTTCAATGTCGTTTTATCTTGCAGAATAAATGTCTGTATGAAATGCAGTGTAGGAGAGGTGTACTGACTGTGTGGGCAGAACTTTGGAAGTGATTGCCCACCAGTCTAAAAAGCCGCTGTGTCTCCCTGTCCCTGGGATAGCAGGGGGCGATCAAACAGCACAATACCCCCTCCCCCTCCAACTCCAGAGGAATCCATTCCCCGATGGGCCGCTACGGCGACAAGTGGCAGTTTGCCCACAACCCGAGCTGCGCCCCCTCATCCGCCACCCCAAGAACAAGACGTACCTTGCACACCATCAGCTTCTGCCCCTACGTGTTCCTCTGGAGTTGGAGCGGGGCTGGGCTGGAGTTGCTGCTGGCTGTGGGTCTCTGGGATCTCCGTGCTTGCAGTGGGCCTGGGGGTCGGTGTCCCGTTGGTCCTGACGTCTCCGGCCACCCCCCTGGACTGGAGCTGAGACTGGGAACTGTACCGCCCTTGCCCCCTCCCTCTACAACTGCAAACAACCCCACTCTCCTGCAAGGGCGGTACAGTTCCCGGAGGATGGCAGGTGGCCGGAGACGTCAGGACCAAGAGGAACCCGCTCCCCGATGAGCCCCTACGACGCCCCGAGCTGCGCCCCATCATCCGCAACCCAGGTTCCTCTGTAGTTGGTGCGGGGCTGGGCTGGGCTGCTGTTGGCTGTGGGTCTCTGGGATCTCCGTGCTTGCAGTGGGCCTGGGGGTCGGTGTCCCGATGAGGGGGCGCAGCTCGGGGAACGGCTTCTGGTGGTCCAGACGTCTCCGGTGACTGGCACTGACCTGCTGTCATCGCCGACGTGAAGACAGTGCAAAGCCCCCGCGCCGGTGCAATGGGCGGAGAGCTGGAGAGGGGAGGGAAGGGGTCACACACATGGCCTGGAAGCAGAGGGATGTAGGTGGGGTGAAATTGAAGGGAGCGACAATCTGCTGCTGCCTGCCTGCTGAGTTAAAAAGTTCCCACGCAAGACTCACGATACACTGTGTATCGTGAGTCTACCGTGGGAACTTTTTAACTCAGCGGGCAGGCAGCAGCAGATTGTCAATTATTAACCCTCCCGCGCAATATACCCTCACCTTCTCTTTTATGAATGGGGATTTAGTTCCCCTTTCTTCGAGGACCGACCGGAGGTTCCGCTGTCACCTCTGCGGGCCGCCCTCAGTGAACGTTTTCAAGGACCTTTCTTCAAGGACCGAAAAAATGTCCGCTATTCGGAGGTTTTCGTTATTTGGATCTTCGGATAAAAGGTTGTGCACCTGTATTATATACCAAACTTTGGTTTTTAATCCCTTTCCACCAAACTTCAAAATTGAAAATTAACTGTCTGGAAGTGCACTTGTAAAATCTAACAGGGAATCAGCAATTCTAGACAAGCAATTCAGACTTCTGTGAAGCAGACAGTTGTAGTTAATGTTTATTGGACAAGCCACCGGAAAGCTTAATTTTAGATGTGAAACTCCCATGTCATTGAACAAAGTGAATTTGGTTCCTCTGTTCATTCATGGACTGGGGTTGGGATGTGGGTGGAGATTTTGGCTTGGCGCACAGAACAAACATTAATTCCTACTTATTCTCTCCAATGATTCATAATTCTGCTCTATTAATTCAAAAGCTCTGATTTGCAGTGAACTGTGGAGAATGAAAAATCTGATATTTAGCTGGATTGCATCATTCAAAACAATTATTTGGCAGTTTCACCTCATGTACTTGTAAGCTTAATCAGCCACTGAAAGCTTTCACCCATTGTGCTTATTTAGCCCCCAGTAGTGCATCACCTGTCTGTCGCTTCAATGCACTTTTGGAAATCCCAAACATTATTTCTGTAAACACTAGCTCTATTAGAATATACAAGGACGTTTTTATTACAATGAGCTTATAGTTCAAATTAGATTTACATTATACTCTCAAATGTTAACATTGATACTAGATTTTATTACAACATTAAGTAGCAAATGACAAATTTGGGATGTTATGAACAGAAGTCAGATGGGCTGGGCACAAAACATCTCATTCCCAAGTATCTCGAAGGTTTTACTAGGGGGTCTATGATAGATTTATCCTAAGCAGCTGATTAACACAGACAATGTCATGCCCTATTCTCAGAGACAATGCAAATATCAATCACTTATGCATGACACTTCAGTCTGCCTAGAAACCCAGCTCCTTACACAGAAAGACCAACAAAAATATTGCAAATTGGCACATTTTAAGGGCCAGGGTTACATTCTAAAGGTCACCCTGAAAGTTATGCAACTCCTGCAAGGCTCATGAGGAAAACAAGTTGGTGTGTACACCCAGTCACTGAAACCCAAGTGTACATTGAAAGAAAACTTGATAGTGTAAAATGCAAATCTAAGCGAATAGAATAGAATGCACTGACCAACAGTGCACTGTACTAAAGGCAACTTTTCGTGGAAATTATGTTCCCATTGACCATTCTATCCAAACAAAGTACCTGGACAGTGCAAAAGGATTTAACAAAATGGTTTCAGGGATCATAGGTTGCAGCTCCAAGACCTGGAAAATAGGACTAGACTAGGAAAATGAGATTTCACAAAATGACAGATATTTAGATGGTGTGTACCTTTCTTCTCCCCCCCCCCCCCCCCCCTAAATCAAGTTCAAGTTCAAGCTCAAATTTATTTGGTCACATACACCTTTAGGTGTAGTGAAATTCTTTTTGCCATGCAGCACATAAAAAAAAAGAATACAACATGACAGTAATAGATAGTTTCAACATCAAAACATTCCCCCACAATGGTTCCCATTGTGGGGAAAGGCACAAAGTCCAGTCCCATCCCCATGTCCACACATAGTCGGGCCTCCTTACTCGAGACCGTGGCTTCCGGAGCCGACAGGGCCGCGCCGAATGGAGCTCAACTGGCGATCTCATCAAGAGATCCCAGGCTCCCGATGGAAAGTTCAGCGCCGCCGCCCGCAGCCGCTCCACAGACCCGCAGCTCCGCAACGGACCCAGCTCCAGTTACTGGAGTTTCAGCGAAGTCACTGTCAGCCCCGCAATGGCGCTCCAGCACTGAACCGCCGTCCTCCGACCTGCAGCTCCGCCGTCGCCGATGCCGAGCCGGTACCGCCGCCGCCGCTGAGCTGGTGCCGCCGCCGCCGAAGCTCCAGGCGGTCCCCTCAGGAGACGCCGCTCCAGGCCCGCTGATAGGCCGCGGGGACGGGTCGAAGCTGCAGCCCGGAGAAAAGCTGCATCTCCGACCAGGTAGGCACCCTGAAAATTAGTTTCCCCCTCCCCCCCCCCTCCCCCACACATAAAAAAGCTAGAACTCCGCAAAACAAAACACTAAACAAACTAAAAATAAGAAAAAGAGATGAAAAAAAACAGACAGCTGCAGGCTAGGCAGCCATAAACCCCTAAATCCCAACCACATTACAATACAAGCATAGCCTTTGGTCAACCATGGACTGTTTGAAGACATACCTCAAACCTGGCAATACAGACAAACGATGAGCACCATTCATTCCTCCATTATCAAAGTACTGCCAGTATGGCCACCACAAAAATGGACCAATCCTGGGCCACTATGAAGCTTTGA
Organism: Amblyraja radiata; assembly: GCF_010909765.2. Lineage (NCBI taxonomy): Eukaryota > Metazoa > Chordata > Chondrichthyes > Rajiformes > Rajidae > Amblyraja > Amblyraja radiata. Next base: position 26,682,460 of record NC_045973.1, read on the forward strand.
TTACATTTAACTAGGTCAATTTATCAAAAACACCGTATATAACTTGACAGTAGACAAAAATGCTGGAGAAACTCAGCGGGTGAGCAGCATCTATGGAGCGAAGGAATAGGTGATGTTTCGGGTCGAGACCCCTCGTCAGACTGATGTGGGGGTGGGGTGGGGGTGGGGGGGAGCGGGAAGAAGAAAGGAAGAGGAGGAAAGCTGGGAAGGGGAGGGGAATGAGGGAGAAAGCAAGGATTACCTGAAAGTACCAAGGGAGGGGGTAGTTAGGGTGGGAAGGGACGAATGGACCAGGGAGTTACGGAGGGAGCGGTCTCTGCAGAAAGCCGAAAGGGGAGGAGATGGAAAGATGTGGCCAGTGGTGGGGTCCCGTTGGAGGTGGCGAAAATGTCGTAGGATTATCTGTTGTATGCGACGGCTGGTAGGGTGGAAGTTGATGACAACGGGGACTCTGCCCTTGTTACGGGTGGGGGATGGGGGAGTGAGAGTGAGAGTGGAGCTATGGGATATGGAGGAGACCCTGGTGAGAGCCTCATCTATGGTCGAAGAGGAGAGCCCCCATTCCCTAAAGAATGAGAACATCTCCGATGCCCTGATTTGGAACACCTCATCTTGGGTGCAGATGCGGTGTAGACGGAGGAATTGGGAGTATGGGAGTAGAGTCCTTACAGGAAGCAGGGTGGGTAGAAGTGTAGTCCAGATAGCCATGGGAGTCAGTGGGTTTATAGTAGATGTCAGTCCCCTCACTTCCCAACACCCCACCCCATAACAAGGGCAGAGTCCCCCTTGTCCTCACCTTCCACCCTACCAGCCATCACATACAACAGATAATCCGCCGACATTTTTGCCACCTCCAACGTGATCACACCACTGGCCACATCTTCCCATCTCCTCCCCTTTCGGCTTTCCGCAGAGACCACTCCCTCCGTAACTCCTTGGTCCATTCGTCCCTTCCCACCCCCTCCCCTGGTACTTTCCCTTGCAACCGCAGGAAATGCTACACTTGTCACTTTACCTCCTCCCTTGACTCTATCCAAGGACCCAAGCAGTCTTTCCAGGTGCGGCAGAGGTTCACCTGCTCCTCCTCCAACCTCATCTATTGCATCCGCTGCTCTAGGTGTCAGCTGCTCTACATCAGTGAAACCAAGCGAAGGCTTGGCTATCACTTTGACCAACACCTCCGCTCAGTTCGCAATAGCCAACCTGATCTCCTGGTGGCTCAGCACTTCAACTCCCCCTCCCATTCCGAATCAGACCTTTCTGTCCTGGGCCTCCTCCATGGCCTGAGTGAGCCCCACCATAAATTGGAGGCGCAGCACCTCATTTTTCGTTTGGGTAGTTTATACCCCAGCAGTATGAACATTGACTTCTCCAATTTCAGGTAGTCCTTGCTTTGTCCTCTCTCCCTTTCCCAGCTCTCCCACAGCCCATTGTCTCCGCCTCTTCCTTTCTTCTTCCTGCCCCCCCCCCCCCACCCACATCAGTCTGAAGGGTTTCGACCCAATACGCCACCTATTCCTTCGCTCCATATATGCTGCCTCACCCGCCGAGTTTCTCCAGCATTTTTGTCTACCTTCGATTTTTCCAGCATCTGCTGTTCCTTCTTAAATAATTTGACAATCGCTAAGCCTGTGACCTCAAAGTAGAAGAGTAGCATCAAAAAAGTCTTGCAGAGGTTGATTAGAAGATGCTGTTTACAGGTAAAGAGATGTCTGGCAAGTGGAAGGCTTTTAAAGGCAACACAGGGAGACAACATGACATGCTCTTTTAGTTTGGCAGGTTGAGAGAGCCCTAGTTGCCAAGGGAAATAGAGGTTCAAGTCATTAAAAAAAAAAGAGGCACGTGTCAGGTATAAGCAGCTGGGAGTGAGCAAATCTCACAGTGCACACAAGAAAAATCAGGAGGGCAAAAAGAGGATACGAGATAGGTTTCTTTGTCTTATCTGCCAGTGCCACAAGATACTGTGTCATCTTTAGCTACAGGAGAGATACCAGATGGTCAATATGTCTTTATGAAGGGCCATGAAGACAAGACTGTGAACAATGTACTAGTGCACCTCACAGTGGTGGGCAAGTTACTAGAGGGAATTCTGAGGGACAGCATCAACTCGCATTTGGATACGCAAGGACTGATTAGGTATGCGTTCAAAAGGAAACTGCAGATGCTGGAATATCGAAGGTACACAAAATTGCTGGGGAAACTCAGCGTCTGAAGAAGGGTTTCGGCCCGAAACGTCGCCTATTTCCTTCGCTCCATAGATGCTGCTGCACCCGCTGAGTTTCCCCAGCAATTTTGTGTACCTCCGACTGATTAGGTATAGCAGCTTTGTGAATGGGAAATTGGGATTCACCAATTTGATGATTTTTTTTAATTTGAAAAAGGCCGCCAAGTGGATTGACATACCCATGGCAGTAGATGTTGTCTATATTGACTATGGTCCCAGGAGGTACTCTGGACCAGGAAGGTTAGATCACATGGGACCTCGGGTGAACTAGCCAAATATTCAAAATTGGCTTGGCGGCGAGTAGTAGAGGGTTACTTTTCTGAATGGAAGTCTGTGATCAGTGGTGTGCTGCAGGGATCTGTGCTGGGGATCAACTGTTTGGCATTGATATACGATTTGGATGGCAATGCAGTTAATATCTATCTATCCACAACTAAAACTATGATCTTGTTATCTTCCAGTTTGTGCGGTCTTTCTATTTTAGCAAAAACGGTACGCGATAGCGCTACGATTTTTCGTTACCTCACTCACCGGTCTCCTGTGCACTGAATGCACCAAGTTTCATTCCGATCGGTTGAATGTTGTAAAAGCTAGCAAGGTTTAAATATCTTAAAAACCTCGCGTGCGCAGATCGATCTCCTCTCCTGCCAGTCAGCGCCACGCGGATTAGTCTCTTCTCCTGTCACACCCCGAGACAGTTCGCCCTTCCTGCCGAATCGCGTCTTTACTGGATCTGAGGATAGCTGGCGGAGGTCTCCAACCGGACACAATTTTCGGTGGGACCCGAAGCAACCCGACCCGGCCCAGCCCAGCGCCGCAGACGTCGCCAAACGGAAAGCGGAGACTCTGATCCCAGCGGAGAACGACAAGCAACCAGCGCCCACTGTGAGTCCCCATCGCACCGCCAGCTCCCACCCCCCCCCCTCGCCCCATGGCTCTTCCCCCATCTTTTCTCCGAGCTCACTCCCCTCCTCCAACACCACCCCAACCACCCCCCATCCACACACCCCTACCGCCCCACAAGACCCCCTGCCAACACCCCCCGCCCACAAACCCCCTCCCATACACACACATGCCCCTCCCCCCCCCCTCACCTCCCTCCCACTGTACACCCCACTTCCCTCCCCTCCCACACGTGAAGAGGGCGACAAGTGCTCGGGGATGAGCCGTGCCTGCGCAGCTAGGGGCTATGGGTGAGTGGTGGAGTATTACGTTGGGCGAACGAGTTGCGTTGGGGGAAACGGGCGAGTGGTGGAATATTGCATTGGGGAATGGGTTTCATTGAGGGACCAGGCCTGCCGTGTGACTGGGACCCAGCTAGTGGTTATTAAAGTTGCAGAAAATGCAAAGTTGGTGGTACAGAGGAATGTGTGAGTATCCAAGCTTTAAAAGGTTAAAGGATTAAATGGCAGGATCCTCGAGATGTTGTATGGCAGAGAAGCCTCAGGATATACTTACAATTTCCTGAAAGTAGCAACGGAAGTAGATAAAGTAGAGGTGGTGTTTGGCACGCTGACGTTGGTTATGTACTTAAATGCTAAAGATATCACGCTACAGCCATACAAAATGTTGCCAAGACCACATTTGAAATACTGTGCACTGTTCTGGTCTCCCAACTTTAAAGGGAGATGTCATTGTGGTGCAGGGGAGATTCAGGACATTACTAGGACTTGAGAGCTTGGGTTACATGGGATTGGCTGAGACTCCTCCCCTACAAGGATAGGAGGCAACCTTTAGGAGGTACATAGATGGAGGCTATGCATTCCCAATGCCAAGCTCGATTGCCCCACCAGTCTCTGCAGGACGGCACAGTTTATGACAACTATCCGAACATTATATTGAAACTAAATTATACCAAAGATGGCGACCAGCAAATGTTCACAAGTTGCTCTCATTGCATTTTTGCAGAGTTTAAGGGTTAATTGTTCAACCTAACGTCACTTTTGAAACAATTTAAAATCAGCATTTTTAAAAGAATTCCAACAGGAACAAGGTGTAAGAGCCCACCACCGATTTTAGAATTTGAGATTAACAGCAATCACATAATTATATAGTTCAGGTAGACTGGCAAGGTAACTCCACTGAACAGATCACTCATGGTGACATTTCTACCCCACCCCCAGATAATCTCAAGAGCAGATCAGCATGTAGGACAAAAATCCCCATCAAAAGTTGTGCCTAACAACTTCAGGAAGTTGCCTTCTATTTAAACAATCAACTGCAGATACTGAAAGTCTGAAGTTAAAATACTGTTAACAATCAGGTTAGGCAGCTTATATAGAGTCTTTCATTCAGATCAATCAGCATCTGTGGGGGGGAAGTGGCCACTAGATATTGGGTGGTTGGGACACTTCATTAGCCTGCAGGCAGAGGGGAGACAGCAAATATAAAGAGAGGAGAAGTTCAGCAAGAGCTGGCAAGCAATAGGTGGATCACATGGGAAATATTGGCAGCTGCAACCAGGTGAGGGAAGGAGAAGGTGGAAATAGAGGCTAGCAGGCAAAAGGTGAATGCAAACGGCTGCAGATAATAGAATATGATAGGAATGTGAACCAAAGAGAGAGGCCAGATGGGAACAGTAGGGAGAAGGGGTGGGAGAAAAGTAGTGCATGGATAATGCACAGATGTAGTGGGTAGGGGGTGGGGGCAATCAGCTGGTCTGCATCTGGTTTCACCAGTGTAGGGGAGGCCACATTGTGGAAGCCAAATCGTCAAGTTTGAGGGAGGTGCAGTGAATATCTGCTTTACCTGGAAAGGTTGTTTAGGTCTCTGGAAGGTGGCATGTGAGGAGGTATTAGGACAGGTGTTAATCCTCCTACAGTTGCAGAGGAAAGAGGAAGTCACAGAGAGAGTGGTCCTTGTGGAAAACAAAGTGGTGGGGATGGGACAGATATGGCTGGTGGCTGTAACACATTGTAGCTGGAAATATCAAGAAAGATGTGCTGGTGTGGAGGATGGTGGGGAGAAAAGTCAAAGGGAACTCTATCCATGTTCAATCTGGGATGTGCAGAAATGTGGAAAAAAGAGATGCTGGCGAGTTTGGCCCCAAATGCTGCCTGACTTGCTGAGTGTTTCCAGCATCCAACTACTTCATCCACTTCAGAAACACAAATTCAAGAGCACATGCAAGTCATGATCAGTGCACGGATAAAGAACAAGCATTCAAGTTACAAAAAAATGTTTTGCATTCTCCATATCAGATTTCCATTAACTATTTAAAATGGGGCAAGTGAGACCAAACTCACAACTATCCAAGCACTCCAATTGTTTTGTTGAGACTAGGAACAGCACATGCTGCAACCTTGCCAAAACAAAATGCTGGAGAAACTCAGCAGATCAGGCATCAACTGTGGAGAGAATGGACAGGCAACATTATGTTCAGGACCCGTCTGGTGTATCCATGTCACTCGTCACTTATTGGGTTCAGGTGAAAATGTTTAGTTTAATGCATTGGAGACAAATTAGCATTTTTGCCGTTCCTCGATGATCTCAAGTACAACTGAAGTACAGATTCAGCACCGATTTGCCTGCATCCTTGGTTCTAGAGCCTTTTTGGATTATTAATTTTGCCGAACCAACGGAGGTCGCAGCCTCTGCAAGGAGTCAAACGGTATGAGAAGAGTCCGTCTAGGCCATCGTGGAGCCAAGATAAAGGCCCGCAAAGTCGGCCGCGGAAGTTGGCTAAGAGAACTGATCTGCTGGCTCCAGCTGCATTGGAGTTCCAGAGCCTCGGCCAAAGACGGCAAATTCGACCTGCCGGTCGGCCGTGGATACACTAATGAGGTAGAAATCCCCACCTCACCCGGCCTAGGTGCCACATTTTCAAGGGGTGGGAGGAATATCAAGTGTACTCATAATTTTGTACGAACTAAAGGAGGTGCTGGACCCCCAGTTGCCAGAAAATCTGTGGTGGACCTGCATACTTAATTCTACATGCTTTAGACACCTTTACAAATCAGTGCTCAAGCATACGTCAAGACTTATTCGGGATTCAATACAGTAAAAGTAACCCAACCATTTTCAACTATACAATGAATTTGGCACACAATTCTAGTGTCTATGTGCAACAGCAGGGCAGCATACCAGGTGAGAATTCAACCAGAACAGCGCATTGAGGGAGGTGCACTTTTTACATCTTCCATCACAGTGAGGAATGTGGAGGAATCACTGTGGTGGATTTTTATGATAGCATATATTTTGTGTTTTGTTGCTTTTTATTGGTACGACTGTATGGCAAATCAAATTCCTCGTATGTTGCAAAACATACTTGGCTCATAAAGTATGATTATGATTAGCATTCTCTTGATACATTTCCCAGTTTAGCAAGGTCTTTATATACTTACATCAAAACTCACTGCTCCAGTGATGTTGATGCGCTTATTGCCAATTATTAAAGTATTTACCAGGAAAAGATGAATTGCCTCCAAGACAATCCCAACATGCAACATTGCACAAATCAGACGCTGGAAGAATTCAGCAGGTTAAGCAGCATCAGAGATTAAAAGGTACAAATTTTGGGTATGGACAGAGGGAAACAGGAAAGATTGCCATTATGAAGGGAGTGGGAGAGATGTGGGTTGTAGTGAGAGGGGATGATGTAGATAGAACTATAGGGTGGGTGGCAAATACAATACCCTTGATTCTACGATCAAAAGCTGACCAAATTTTCATTCCAGGAAATAAAAATTAAAAGTTTGCACAGAGAACGGAAACTGATAGTAAGTTATACCATCCAGCTTGCATCATGCAAGACACAACAACATCCAGGCCCACAGAGCTGAACAGGGGAATCCAATAACAGAACTTAATGTGCAGTCAACAGCACTCTGGCAACATGCCCTTATCCAAATGTCTGTTTTGTGGCTAGAATTTACTGTCAGCTGGACATTGTTCCGGGGGAGGGAGGTAGATAATCTTTAGTGCTCACTGCTCCAACTTACTTTCACTTACTAACACTGCTGTAGGGAAGCAGCAAGGAACATTTAAAACTCTGCTGTAATTATCCTGGAAAACTCTAGTCAGTAATATTGGCTGAAACACGAGATACTGTCCTGCGAGGACTGACATCACTCCTCAAATGCTCACCACTACCTTATTTCCAAAATTTGCTTTATTTGCAAAACAGAATAATTCGGCCATTTCATTAAAGAACAGGCCACATCTCTGCCATGTGTTGACAGCAGAGCCCGACACAGCTACATACTTCCTGTCTTCCAGACACGTCTAAAATGAACAGCTTTCACTACACAATATCAGAAGGATAATAAAACAATTCAGGCTGAAAAAGGGTCCTGACATGCAACATCTATCCACATTCTCCCGAGATGCCTGACCTGCTAAGTTACTCCAGCACATTGTGTCTTATTTCGAAAATCAATATCTGCAGTTCCTTGCACCTCCATCTTAAATTTAAAAAATAGACAAAATGCTGGAGTAACTCAGGCAGCATCTCTGCGGAAAAGGAATGGGTGAGGTTTCGGATCGAGCCCCTTCTTCAGACGGGTCTGAAACCCTTAAATTCAATCCTGCTGTGTAATTAAGAGAATGAAATCTGCAAGGTTCACAAAACCGTCCATGGAAACCGCCTTGACTATCCCATTTGCAAGTATAAGTGCGTACTTACAAATACAAATCCTTGTTATTCAGGGACAAGTCATGTGTTTCATCAGTTGTGCGAATCACGAGGAGCAAGCAGCCTTCCAAAGCCAAACAGCTTCGTAAGCCTAGACACAAAAACCACACCCAGCCTTTTCTACTGGATAGAGGCTGCAACACACACATCTGACTACGAGCTTTCTACCAATTGGCTCCAGCAGCCGTCTATCACCCAGCATCGGTACAAAGCAAATAAATAACCAGTCGAGAGGCAGTACGACACAGGCAGTCGATAATAAGAGGACAATACCGAAATAGCAACCCGTTGATGAAGTGTTATGCTAAGATGGTTGCAAAATAACCCCGAAAAAACTAATCTGTTCGGCAATTTGACTAATTTACAATTTCTATTTGATTCTGTGCAATGCAAAAAGTTTATTTAACAAAAGTAACTGCAAACAAGTAACTAAACACCACATGGGTGTTTTAAACACTCCTTCATATCCAATTTTATTTTTTAAACAAATACACTGGTCAATATTCTTAGGTAGTCAGTGGGAACAAACCGGGCAGGGCTTTGAGATAGTCTGAGACAACAGCCCCTTTAACTCGCCTTGTCCATGCAACATTAGAAGTAAAACAGAAGACATACAGAGTCTGAAGAAGGGTCCCAGCTCAAAACGTCACCTATCCCTGTTCTCTAGAGATGTTGCCTGACCCACTGAGTTTCTCCAGCCATTTGTGTCTCCCTCTCACCCCCACCTCTCCAAAGTTGATCCACATTGCATGCTTTAACAATTCTAGTGCTCATCTGCACATTTAAATAGCGCATGTTTCACTCTGGTTGAAAATAATCCTCCCATTCCTTCTTTTAAAAACATTTACTCCTCAACTTATGCCCAATGACAATGGACTATCTGCTATGAGGACAAATCAGCTAATGTCTACCCCGTTATGGGCCTACTGTGAAGGTACATTAAAAGCTACACAGAGAAAGTCGCTGCCGTTGCTCCCAAACAATTATTGGGCTGTAAACAATTTAAGATAAAGAGTGGCTGATGAAATATCAACTGCTCATTCATCCTGAAGGTTGCAAGCAATCTTGTGAGAATCTTACCACGTTCACATACTCAATAGTTCATAGATTAAATAGTGGGGAGACCCGACATTTAACAAGCCTTAAGAGAATATGGTTTCAAACACAAAGAGGGCCAGGGATGGTAACAAAAAGTGCATACTTGCACAGCATCCAGGTCAGTAACTGGAAAACAGCACCCCTAACAGCCAAACCCACAAGGCTACATACATCCCATCTTCCGGTATATTAAAAGGAAGAGCTTTCGCTGCACAATGTCAGAAGGGGAACAAAAATACATCTCAAACATCTCTGTTGTTCCACTAGAGCTGAATCAGTGCCCACAACCGTTCATGTGAAATCTAAACACCCACTAGACATTTAAGTTTTAAAGATCTAACAACGGGAAAAAGCAGCCGGTGTATCACGCCATCGGTGATGCATTTATTTGTTGTTGCTGCATGAAATCATTGGTAAATGTCAGGGAGGGTGGGAGGCGAGCGGGCGTGCACCGGGAAGCTCGTTCACAGCGGATGCAGCGGGTTTGCTGTTTGCTAAATGTCGGGCCCGGGGCTCGAGCCTGTTCGGGGCAGTTCCTACTGACAGTCACCTGGGACGGCCCGGGGGTCGAGCCTGTTGTTAATCACCCGTCCTGGGGGGAGGGGGGTGGGGAGGGGGGTGAGGCTCGAGCGCCTCCCGCAAGTCCCGAGGCCCGTTGTTAGGCGGCCCCGGAGTGCGGCGGTTGATCCGCTCCCGCCCGGGCCTCGCGCCGCGCCCCGGCCCCCTCACGGCCGCGCGGCCCGACCGCCACGGAAACTCACCTGAGACCACAGGGAAGGCGGGCTGAGGGTTCGCCGACCGGTACCGTCGCCGCTTGCTATCTCGCTCGCTGCTACCGTCGCCGTTACCACCGCCGCCGCGCTCCGACTCAACCAAAGATACTCAACCTCACTCACTGGCGATAAACTGCGGCTCCGGCTCCGGCTCGACGCTTATCACCCGGGGCCTGCGTCACCAGCCTTGACGCCGACGTCCCCTTGCGCCTGACGTCAGACACGCACCCCCCCCGCCCCGCCTGTCCGCAACTCACTTCCGGCTGTCAGAGGCTCCGCCGGGTCCTAACGCCGTTCGCGTTCTAACACAAGCAAAATCCCGCAGTTGCTGTACAACCCGAGGTAAAAACAGAAACTGTCTGAAGAAGGGTCCATACCCGAAACATCACCTATCGATGTTCTGCAGAGATTCAAGAGTTTCAAGAAGGGTCTCAACCCGATATGTCACATATCTCTGTTCTCCAGAGATGTTGCCTGACCCGCTGAGTTACCTCCAGCACTTTGTATATTTTTTAATATATAAAACGTAGATGGGTTAGACATTGGGAACTGCAGATGCTGATTTACAACAAAAAAAAAGAAAGTCCTGGTGTAACTCCGGGGGTCTGGCAGGAATCGCTGACAAACATGGACAGGTGATATTTTGTGTCGGGGCCCTGCAAGATTTCAAGATGTATGAAATATGGTTAAGATGTAAAGATTTGCAGAGGCTGCAAACTTTTAGCCAGCCTAGCTGAATTCTAGGTGAGCAGGGTTTTATAAATGTATATTTAGAAGCTAACTGAGCATCAACAACTTTGAATTTCAGGACAATGATATCTCAATTAGTGTGGGAAAATAAGGGCCCCCAGCCATAATAAACTCACATCTCCTTATCTTTCTGGTCTCAGTGCTGGGGTGGATCCAAAGTTATCTCCTTTCTGCAGATGCCACTCCTTCCCAGTGTCAGTACATCTACAGCTCTTACAAAACATATCTGTCCTCTTCCCTTACGGTTGATCAACTGCCTCAGAAGCTTCCAGAATGTTCAAAAGTTATGGGACGTGTGGTGATATTGCAAATCATGTAATTTCCCTGAATTCTGGCACACACCAGAGGCCAGTGAGCTGGAAAAGATTTACAAGGATATTGTCAGGTCTCGAGGCAAAGGTTGGGCTGGCTAGGATTTTATTTCTTGGAGTGCAGGAGGATGAGAGTCCCCACCTGAATTGTTAAAGCACTTGCATCTCAGCTCCAACCAAGTCCCACTTACAATCCCAACGAGCCCACACTGCTCCCCATAAGCTAGGATAATGTCCAATCACCACTACCCCATTGCGGACATTGGACTTTGTCTCTGGAACTGATGTGCTACAATGTTGAGAACTATATTCTGCACTGTATCTTCCCCTTTGTTCTACCTATTGTAATTGCGTTTGATTTGACTGTATTTATGTATGCTATACGTGATCTGTTTGGATAGCATGCAAAACAAAGATTTTCTCTGTACCTCGGTACACGTGATATCAATAAACCCATACCCACACCGAAACCCTACCATAACCAACCCTATTTACTCTTCTCCAGAAAGAAAAGCCTGACCCGCTGAGTCACCTCACCATTTTGTGGGTAACTTTGGTATAAACCAGCTTCTGCAGTTCCATTTTATTACTACCCCATTTACAGTGAGACTACGGTTGACATTTAAATACCTTTTCAAAGGATCTCTCCATTTCCATGCCATTTTCTATCTCTGCCTTTCGTCTGCTCTCATTGAGTCAATGAGTTGTAGAGTACAGACAAAGCCCCTTCAGCCCACCATGTCGGAAAGAAGGGGATGAATATTCTGCAGCGTGACTTTAGAGAGCTCGGAAAAATGCTGAAAAGCAGGACCTCCAGGGTTGTTATCTCCGGTTTGCTTCCAGTTCCTCGTGCTGGCGAGAGCAGGAACAGGGAGATACGGGACCTGAACGTGTGGCTGAGGAACTGGTGCACGGGGCAGGGATTTAGATTCTTAGATCACTGGGATCTGTTTTGGGGTAAGGGGGAACTGTACAAAAGGGACGGATTGCATCTTAACAGGTGTGGGACCAGCATTCTGGCAGGCAGGTTTGCCACTGCTACACGGGTGGTTTTAAACTGAATAAGGGGGGTGGGGTGTCGAATGGGCTAGTGGAGGATGGAGTTAAAGGGAAAGGGTTTCTTAAATGTGTGAGCGTAGAGACAGAGGGGTGTAAAATGAGGGTAGAAGCAATAGGTAGCAAGGTGAAAAGTAAAAGTGGCAGGCCGGAAAATCCAGGGCAAAAATCAAAAAGGGCCACTTTTCAACAAAATTGTATAAGGGGTAAGAGTGTTGTAAAAACAAGCCTGAAGGCTTTGTGTCTCAATGCAAGGAGCATTCGTAATAAGGTGGATGAGTTGAATGTGCAGATAGCTATTAATGACTATGATATAGTTGGGATCACGGAGACATGGCTCCAGGGTGACCAAGGCTGGGAGCTGAACATCCAGGGATATTCAATATTCAGGAGGGATAGAGAGAAAGGAAAAGGAGGTGGGGTAGCGTTGCTGATTATAGAGGAGATTAACGCAATGGAAAGGAAGGACATTAGTTTGCAGGATGTGGAATCGGTATGGGTAGAGCTGCGAAACACTAAGGGGCAGAAAACGCTGGTGGGTGTTGTGTACAGGCCACCTAACAGTAGTAGGGAAGTTGGAGATGGTATCAAACAGGAAATTAGAAATGCGTGCGACAAAGGCAAAACCGTTATAATGGGTGACTTCAATCTACATATAGATTGGGTGAATCAAATTGGCAGGGGTGCTGAGGAAGAGAATTTTTTGGAATGTATGCGGGATAGTTATCTAAATCAACATGTAGAGGAACCAACGAGAGAGCAGGCTATTTTAGACTGGGTATTGAGTAATGAGGAAGGGTTAGTTAGCAGTCTTGTTGTACGTGCCCCCTTGGGCAAGAGTGACCATAATATGGTTGAGTTCTTCATTAGGATGGAGAGTGACATTGTTAATTCAGAAACAATGGTTCTGAACTTAAAGAAAGGTAACTTTGAGGGTATGAGACGTGAATTGGCCAAGATTGACTGGCAATTAATTCTAAAAGGATTGACGGTGGATATGCAATGGAAGACATTTAAAGACTGCATGGATGAACTACAAAAATTGTTCATCCCAGTTTGGCAAAAGAATAAATCAGGGAAGGTAGTGCATCCGTGGATAACAAGGGAAATCAGGGATAGTATCAAAGCGAAGGATGATGCGTACAAATTAGCCAGAAAAAGCAGCATACCGGAGGACTGGGAGAAATTCAGAGACCAGCAGAGGAGGACAAAGGGCTTAATTAGGAAAGGAAAAATAGATTATGAAAGAAAACTGGCAGGGAACATAAAAACTGACTGCAAAAGTTTTTATAGATATGTGAAAAGAAAGAGATTAGTTAAAACAAATGTAGGTCCCTTGCAGTCAGAAACAGGGAGTTGATCATGGGGAACAAGGATATGGCAGACCAATTGAATAACTACTTTGGTTCCGTCTTCACTAAGGAAGACATAAATAATCTGCCGGAAATAGCAGGGGACCGCGGGTCAAAGGAGTTGGAGGAATTGAGTGAAATCCAGGTTAGTCGTGAAGTGGTGTTGGGTAAATTGAATGGATTAAAGGCCGATAAATCCCCAGGGCCAGATAGGCTGCATCCCAGAGTACTTAAGGAAGTAGCTCCAGAAATAGTGGACGCATTAGTAATAATCTTTCAAAACTCTTTAGATTCTGGAGTAGTTCCTGAGGATTGGCGGGTAGCAAACGTAACCCCACTTTGTAAGAAGGGAGGGAGAGAGAAAACGGGGAATTACAGACCAGTTAGTCTAACATCGGTAGTGGGGAAACTGCTAGAGTCAGTTATTAAAGATGGGATAGCAGCACATTTGGAAAGTGGTGAAATCATTGGACAAAGTCAGCATGGATTTACAAAAGGTAAATCATGTCTGACGAATCTTATAGAATTTTTCGAGGATGTAACTAGTAGCGTGGATAGGGGAGAACCAGTAGATGTGGTGTATCTGGACTTCCAGAAGGCTTTCGACAAGGTCCCACATAAGAGATTAGTATACAAACTTAAAGCACACGGCATTGGGGGTTCAGTATTGATGTGGATAGAGAACTGGCTGGCAAACAGGAAGCAAAGAGTAGGAGTAAATGGGTCCTTTTCACAATGGCAGGCAGTGACTAGTGGGGTACCGCAAGGCTCAGTGCTGGGACCCCAGCTATTTACAGTATATATTAATGATCTGGATGAGGGAATTGAAGGCAATATCTCCAAGTTTGCGGATGACACTAAGCTGGGGGGCAGTGTTAGCTGTGAGGAGGATGCTAGGAGACTGCAAGGTGACTTGGATAGGCTGGGTGAGTGGGCAAATGTTTGGCAGATGCAGTATAATGTGGATAAATGTGAGGTTATCCATTTTGGTGGCAAAAACAGGAAAGCAGACTATTATCTAAATGGTGGCCGACTAGGAAAAGGGGAGATGCAGCGAGACCTGGGTGTCATGGTACACCAGTCATTGAAAGTGGGCATGCAGGTGCAGCAGGCAGTGAAGAAAGCGAATGGTATGTTAGCTTTCATAGCAAAAGGATTTGAGTATAGGAGCAGGGAGGTTCTACTGCAGTTGTACAGGGTCTTGGTGAGACCACACCTGGAGTATTGCGTACAGTTTTGGTCTCCAAATCTGAGGAAGGACATTATTGCCATAGAGGGAGTGCAGAGAAGGTTCACCAGACTGATTCCTGGGATGTCAGGACTGTCTTATGAAGAAAGACTGGATAGACTTGGTTTATACTCTCTAGAATTTAGGAGATTGAGAGGGGATCTTATAGAAACTTACAAAATTCTTAAGGGGTTGGACAGGCTAGATGCAGGAAGATTGCTCCCGATGTTGGGGAAGTCCAGGACAAGGGGTCACAGCTTAAGGATAAGGGGGAAATCCTTTAAAACCGAGATGAGAAGAACTTTTTTCACACAGAGAGTGGTGAATCTCTGGAACTCCCTGCCACAGAGGGTAGTCGAGGCCAGTTCATTGGCTATATTTAAGAGGGAGTTAGATGTGGCCCTTGTGGCTAAGGGGATCAGAGGGTATGGAGAGAAGGCAGGTACGGGATACTGAGTTGGATGATCAGCCATGATCATATTGAATGGCGGTGCAGGCTCGAAGGGCCGAATGGCCTACTCCTGCACCTAATTTCTATGTTTCTATGTTTCTATGTTTCTATGTCCATGCTGACCATTTTGCCTATCTACGCTAGTCCCATTTCCCCGTATTAGGACTATGTTCTTCTATGCCTCATCTATTTAAATGCCTGTCACATAGAAGTGAACTCTTCCTCACCATTCCATTCAAACTTCTGCCATCTCATGAGCAAAACATAAAGTTCTGGAGGAACTCAGCGGGTCAAGCAGCATCTGTGGAGGGAAATAGACAGGCGATGTTTCGGGTCGGGTCACTTCTTCAGACTGGAGAAGGGTCTCAAAGAGTCTGAAGGTGGGTCCCGACCTGAATCGTCGTCTGCCCGTTCCCTGTTCAGATGCTGCCTGACCCATTGAGTTCGTCCAGCACTGTAGTTTGTTCAGGATTGCAGCATCTGCACCTCTTCTTCCAACTCACATCTCCTTACTCATGGGAAAAAAGGCACAAGGTGCTGGAGTAACTTAGCCGATCAGGCAGTATCACTGGAGAACAGAGATAGGTGACGTATTGGGTCAAGACCCTTCTTGAGACTCAAGACTTCTTGTAAAGCAGTATCTGAGGTTCCTGGTTTAGTTTAGTTTTAATTTAGTTTATTATTGTTATGTGTACTGAGGTTCAGTGAAAAGCTGTTTTGTTGCCATACTATCCAGTCAGTGGAAAGACTATATGTGATTAAGCCATCCACAGTGTACAGATACAGGATAAAGGGTATAACATTTAGTGCAAGATAAAGTCCAGTAAATTCTGATTAAAGATAGTTTGAGGGTCTCCAATGAGGTAGATGGTAGTTCAGGACTGCTCTCTAGTTGGTGAGAGGACGGTTCAGTTGCCTGATAACCTCTGGGAAGAAACTGCCCCAGAATGTGGAACCTTTCACGAGTAATGTTCCGTACACAGGGAGTTTCTTTGAGCAGTTTACAACAGCACTATTTGGAAGAGATGGTTTACTGTGGGAACCTATGCCTCACCTTCCATTGTTCTGCCCTGTAGTTTATCAGTTTGCTCTGATACGAGTGCATGCAGATACAATGGGATGACTCCTTTTTTATCATCATATCTCAGTTGCTGTGGCTGGTCGTTGCCTGAATCAGAAGTCATGGGTTTGAACCACACGCCAGGTGACAGCGTGCAGTCCACACAGTCGGTGGTGGTGGTGGGGGGGTGGGGGAGGACATTGGGAGGATATTTAACTCTGTAGTGTTCAGGCAGAACACAAACGTTGTGTGGCACCACTTGGAGAACAGGAATTGCCTTTAATTCAAACCCACACCCAAACAATGTTGCTTACTCAGAGTCAGCTGTGGTTAAATCACTTGCGTGAGTCAGCAGCTAGTAGGTTCTAATCCTTCCCAACGTGACTGGAATACAAAGCGTATAGTTGGAGGTGTGACCTTTAATAGAGAGCAAAGATCCTATAGGATCTTTGATAGAGATGTCCTGTCTTGTACACCAGAAAGCACCTAAGACATTGTTTTGACGTTCTTGATATCCTTCGGTTAAACTGTTTAACTCCTGCATTCCCTCCCCTCCCCCCACACCCCCACCCTCGTCATCCTATCAGTTCCACTGGTCGCAGCCTTGTGTCCCTTTTTATCATACCTTCCTTAGCCAACAATGCGCCATGATGGGTTCCATCCTTCCTAAGGTCATCTGTTGCTGGCCCAGATTTATTCTGGCTTTTTCTCACTTCCAGTTTATTTACTTTCAGTCTGAAGAAGGGTTCATCACCTATTAATTTTCTTCAGAGATGCTGCCTGACCTGCTGAGATATTCCAGCATTTTGTGTCTATCTTTGGGATAAACCAGCATCTGCAGTTCCTTCCTACATATTCAAACAGCTACATGGTTGTAGTAGCTGCATGAATAGCTTCAATCGAGGGTTACCAAGAACCTCAAAACAATGTGGCAGTGGTAGTGCTGCTGCCTCGCAGCACCTGAGACCCAGGTTCGATCCCGACCTCAGACATTGTCTGTGTGGAGTTTGTCCGTTCTCCTTGTGACCACGTGGGTTTTCTTCGGGTGCTCCAATTTCCTCCCACACTCCAAAGACGTACAGGTTTGTAGGTTAATTGGCTTCTGCAAATTGCCCCTAGTGTGTATGATGCAAAACTGCGAAACATTCAAGAGAGTTTATTGTCAAGAAAGTTTATTGCCATGTGTCCCAGATAGGACAAACGTAGAACTAGTGTATGGGTGATCGATGGTCAGCACAGACTCGGCAAGCCGTAGGGCCTGTTTCTATGCTGCAACTATGCAGTAGGTCAGGCAGTATCTCTGGAGAACATAGATAGGTGACGTTTCGGGTCGAGACATTTCTTCGACTCTTCAGAGATGCTGCCAGACCCACTGAATTACTCCAGCACGTTGTCCTTTTGTGTAAAAACCAACATCTGTGGTTCTTTGTTTCTTATAAAAAATGAGTAGAGTTTGCTTATGGTATACAATCTGATGTATTTCATTGCATCAATTTGCTCATATTAAGACCGTGTCATTCTATGCCTGGTCTATTTAAGTGCCTGTCTAAATGCCTCTTAAACATGGACAGAACTTTGCCCTCTTGCTCACCATTCCATTTAAACTTCTATCAGCTCATGGGCTGTAGGAACTGTAGGAACTCAGTGAGTCAGTCAGCGTCAGTGGAAGGAAATTAACAAGCTATATTTCCGGTTGGGTCCATTCTTCAAACTGGAGGGTCAACAATCCTTGCTGCTTGTGTGTACTTCTGGACGCCACAATACAGGAAGGATGTGGAGGCTTTGGAGAAGGTGCAGAGGAGGTGTCCAAGAATACTGTCTGGAATAGGAGTTATTAGCTATAAGGAGAAGATGGACAAATTTAGATTATTTTCCCTGGAGTTTTGGAGGCTGAGGGTAGATCTGTTATTTGATATAAAAATATGAGAGACAAAGATAGGGTAGACCGTGAGAACTTATTCCCTAGGGTGGAAATATCAAAGACTAGAGGCCATAGCTTCAAGATGAGAGGGGCAACGTTTATTGGAGATGTGTGCTGCAAGTTTTTTTTTACACAAATGCTGGTTGGTGACTGGAACACGCTGCCACGGGCGGTGGTAGAGGCAGATACAATAATGGTGTTTAAGAGGATTTTAGATAGGCACGTGGATATGCAGTGAATGGAGGGATATGGATTATGTACAAGCAGAGATTAGTTTAACGGCATCTTGTTCGGCACAGATATAGCAGGCCAAAGGACCTGTTCCTGTGCTGTACTGTTCTCTAGGACATAAAACCTGTGTATAATGTCAGTGACGGCTTGGTGAGTATGACACGGGGGAGGTGGTTCCTACATTACAGGAGAAAGGCATCAAGTATAAATTATGATTATAAAAGCAAGTTTTGAATGAGCAAGACTTCACCTCCACAGGACTGAAGGGAGAGTTCATGGTTGTGTTGTAAGGCCGAGTGCTTAATGAAAGGAACAGAAGATCTCATCCCATGTAGAATTCTTCAGACAAGAGCAACGACTGCTCTCTCCCCGCTCTTCTCCTGAAGGCTTTCCATGTTTTCTTATGATATAGAAGAGGCCATTCAGCCCTTTGAGTCTGTGTCGCCTCACAGCAACCCGTCTCCACTAAGTCCCCCTGATCGATTCTGCTTAGAACAACTTCAAATGATGTACACAAGGAACTGCAGATGCTGGAATCATGTAGACACAGGCATTCACAAGGACACGAGGATGCTGTTCATAGACCTCAGTTCAGCCTTCAACACGATAGTCCCCACCAGACTGGCCGAGAAGCTACTGGAATTAGGGCTCAACACCCCCCTGTGTGCCTGGGCCTTGGACTTTCTCACCGCCAGGCCCCAGGTAGTCAAGATGGGAGGGAATACATCAAAGTCCCTCACCCTGAGCACAGGATCCCCCCAGGGTTGCGTCCTCAGCCCCCTATTGTACTCCCTGTACACACATGACTGTGTGGCTAGGTTCAGCTCCAACTCAATAATCAAGTTTGCTGATGACACTGTGGTGGTGGGCCTGATCTCAGACAACGATGAGAAAGCCTACCGGGAGGAGGTGGCTGATCTGGCACTCTGGAGGACAACAGCCTCCTCTTGAACATCAAAAAAACTAAGGAGCTGATCGTGGACTTTAGGAGGACACATCATCCGAGGACGTACACACCATTGAGGATAAATGGGGATACTGTGGATAGGGTGAGCTGCTTTAAATACCTGGGAGTCCACATCTCTGAGGATATGACATGGACATCACACGCCGCAGCACTCGTGAGTAAGGCAAGGTACAGCCTTTACCACCTCAGGCAATTGAGGAAATTCAGAGTGTCTCCGAGGATCCTCCAGTGCTTCTACTCAGCGGCTGTGGAAAGCATCTTGTCCGGAAATATTACCGTCTGGTTTGGGAATTGCTCTGCTCAGGACAAGAAGGCTCTGCAGTGTAGTGCGTTCGGCCGAACGCACTATGGGAACTTCACTCGCCCCTCTGCAGAAATTATACATCAGGAGGTGCAACTCCAGAGCCAATAAGATCATGGGAGACCCCTTCCACCCCTGCAACGGACTGTTCCAGCTGCTACGGTCAGGCAAACGCCTCCGTTGCCATGCGTTGAGAACGGAGAGGTTGAGAAGGAGTTTCTTCCCAGAGGCAATTAGGACTGTAAACTCCTATCTCACCAGGGACTAACTTTACTGTACCACTCTACGGCTGTTTTAAAAATTGCTGTTTTTTTCCCTTTTTCCTTCTGCTCACAATATTTAATATGTAAAAGAATATGTGATTCTGTTCCATTCTGTTTGTAGTTTGTTTGGTTGTTTGTTTGTTTGTCTTTTTACACAAAGTCCGCGAGCATTGTCACTTTTCATTTCACTGCACATCTCGTATGTGTATGTGACGAATAAACTTGACTCGACTTGCAGAATTTACAATAAAGGACAAAATGTGCTGAAGTAACTCAGTGGGTCAGGCAGCATCTCCGGAGAACATGGATAGGTTTCGGGTCGAGACTCTCCTTCAGACTGATTGGATGCTGGAATCATCATGATTGGCATGGACATTGTGGGCGAAGGGCCTGTTCCTGTGCTGTACTGTTCTATGTTTTTAACCTGATAGTAGGAACAGAGCACCCGGCGGAAGCCCAGATGGTCACAGGGAGAATGTGAAAACTGCACCCAAGGTCAGGTTGGAGTAACTCAGTGGGTCAGGCAGCATCTCTGGATCCCTTCTACTTTCAATCTGAAGAAGGGTTCCAACCCAAAATGTCACCTATTCTTTTTCTCCAGAGAAGCTGCCTGACCCGCTGGTATTCCAGCACTTTGTGTCTATCTCCAAATATCATTCCAACCTCCCATACTGACTGCAGCTCCAAACCATGTGCATTTAAATTTACATTGTTAGCACAGACATCAGGGCCGTCGGGCATGTCCCTCCGCTGTGGTTTGTCCAAAATGAAACTCAACACTTGCCTTTTATCAAGCTTTTGGTCACTTTCTTATCTTGAACTGTGGCACTACATTTTTTTTAACTTATCCTACCACAGAATGCCTTGGGATGATTTACAATATGATACTTTACACAGAGAGGTAATGGAATGTATAAATGCAGATGCTGGTTTACAAAAGGACACAAAGCGCTGGAGTAACTCAGCGAAGCAGGGAGGATGGACAGGTGACTTCAAGAATCTTCTTCAGACATTGTGGGGGGGGGAGAAGGAAAGCTGGAAGCGGGGAGAGGCAGGACAAAGCATAGCAGGTAATAGGTGGACACTGGTGAGGAGGGGCTTGGATAGGCAGATGGTGGGTTCGAAGACCAAGGATTAGAATGGAAGGTGTGCAACAAACTGAAGCGTTGCGAATTGTGAAGCCAGTGGAAGGAATGTAGGAGGGGAGGAGAGAAAGACTGTGGGGGCAGGGGTTGGTTGAATTTAGCAATTTAGGTAATCTCTATGTTCATACCGCTGGGTTGTAAATGGTTATGGTACTTGATTCTTCATTAGTAAAAATGTCAAGGTTTATAGGGAAAAGGCAGGAGAATGGGGTTGAGAGGGAAAGACAGATCAGCCCTGAATGAATGGCCTAATCCGAGAAATCTGGGCGAACAAGGCAGGAATTAGAACTTAAACCTCACAAACGTCTTGGTGAAATTTGAATTTGGGTAATAAAATGTAATTATGTTTTGAATATAAAAATGTAGTCCGTAGTAATTAGTCTGTTGTGATGCAGTTTCGATACAATATTGATCATCCCTCTGCCACCACAAACTGTCTGACTCACCGAGCTCCTCCAGCAGTTTGTTGTTTTGTTCATTCATCATCATGATCACATGATCAGTGGATTGTTGTGGCAACCTGCCTGCTTCATTCAGCAAAACAAAGTGCTGGAGGAACTCAGCAGGTCAGGCAGCATCCGTGGAGGGAATGGACAGACGACGTTTTGGGTCGGGACCCTTCTTCAGGCTAATGGAGCAGGGGGTAGAAAGCTGGAAAAGTGAGATGGGGGCAGGATAAATCCTGGCAAGTGATAGGTGGATACAGGTGAGGAGGGTCATTGGTAGATGAGTGGAATAAGTGACAATGGCTGGCAGTGAAAAGGTGACAAAAGGGCTTCAGTTAGGGAGAGAAGATGAGTGAAATATGAAGATTGGAAGAGGGATATGGGTGGGAGGGGAAAGAGGGGGATAAAAGGGGAAAGGATGGACGAGGATGGGTGTATGGAAGGAGGGAAAGAAGCAGGGGGTGGGCAAATTATGTGCACACTGGGGTAGGATGGGGAATGAAAAGACGACAGGGTTGAGGGACCGGGGTAGTAGGGTGACCCAATTTCCTAGACTACTTGTCTGCATTTTAAACCTTGGTCTCTGCTGACTTACCTGATGAACATTAATTAAACTTCCAGAGAAAGAGGAAAAATAGTAAAATTAAGATTAAAGAAATACAGAAGAAAATAAAAGTTATATTTAGCCTTTCAGGGTAACAAATAAAATCAAACTATTTATTCAAAAAAGATTTTATTCAAAAAGCACAAAAGATAGCAAAATGATTTATAATTTGACTTTTCTACAATGGACAATGTTTTTTGTGTTTTTCCTTTAATCAAAAAAAATATAAATTCATTACAACTGATGAAAGCAGCAGAGATGTACATATAAATGGTACCAACTTCACAGCATGGGGGCAACTGATACATACAGCTTCTGGGGCAAAATAAAACTTCCAGAGAATAGATCCTACACTACAGTGTTTACCCTTGCCTTCCCCTCCTACCCATCCACCCACCCACCCACTCTGCTCATTTTAAACATGTAAAAACTATACAAAACCTTTTAAAAAATAAAAAAGAACACATTAGCACACATCCTATCTAAGCTGTACATAATATTACAAAACCACCGGAGCCAAACTCTTGCTTTTTTTTGCCTTTCGTCATTTAAGCACATACCCCTGTACAGAGACAACAGTTCTTCCGTCGTTAACCAAAACCCTCCCACTAACCTGCCCATCGAACAAAATCACAAACCATGGGCTATTATCCCAAGAGCTTAAAGGAGGAAGGTTTCTGACTATATGACCCGGGATCTCTTACAATAGCAGGTAGAATAAATCCAGGATAAAAGGGGGGAGGAAAAATTAATTGTATATACAGTTCCAAAGTTATGAAATCCAGATTGACACATCCTATTCATTTTTGCAAGGGATTAAAATATGGGGAACATCTGCATGTTGCCTCCCTTCAGGTCTTTCTGTAAAAATATATACTGTGCGCTCCATAATGTTTGGGACAAAGACCCATCATTTATTTATTTGCCTCTGTACTCCACAATATGAGATTTGTGATAGAAAAAAAATCACATGTGGTTAAAGTGCACATTGTCAGATTTTAATAAAGGCCATTTTTACACATTTTGTTTTCACCATGAAGAAATTACAGCTGTGTTTATACATAGTCCCCCCCATTTCCGGACACCATAATGTTTGGGACACATGGCTTCACGGGTGATTGTAATTGCTCAGGTGTGTTTAATTATCTCCTTAATGCAGGTATAAGAGACCTCTCAGCACCTAGTCTTTCCTCCAACCTTTGCATTACCTTTGGAAACTTTTATTGCTGTTGGTCAATATGAGGAAAAAGTTGTGCCAATGAAAGTCAAAGAAGCCATTATGAGACTGAGAAACAAGAATAAAATTGTTAGAGACATCAGCCAAACCTTAGGCTTACCAAAACCAACTGTTTGGAACATCATTAAGAAGAAAGTGAGCACTGGTGAGCTTACTAATTGTAAAGGGACTGGCAGGCCAAGGAAGACCTCCACAGCTGATGACAAAATAATTCTCTCTATAATAAAGAAAAATCCCCAAACACCTGTCCGACAGATCAGAAACACTCTTCAGGAGTCAGGTGTGGATTTGTCAATGACCACTGTCCGCAGAAGACTTCATGAACAGAAATACAGAGGCTACACTGCAAGATGCAAACCACTGGTTAGCCGCAAAAATAGAATGGCCAGGTTGCAGTTTGCCAAGAAATACTTAAAAGAGCAACCACAGTTCTGGAAAAAGGTCTTGTGGACAGATGAGACGAAGATTAACTTGTATCAGAGTGATGGCAAGAGCAAAGTATGGAGGAGAGAAGGAACTGCCCAAGATCCAAAGCATACCACCTCATCTGTAGGGGTGTTATGGCCCTGGCATGTATGGCTGCTGAAGGTACTGGCTCATTTATCTTCATTGATGATACAACTGCTGATGGTAGTAGCATAATGAATTCTGAAGTGTATAGACACATCCTATCTGATCAAGTTCAAACAAATGCCTCAAAACCCATTGGCCGGCGGTTCATTCTACAGCAAGACAATGATCCCAAACATACTGCTAAAGCAATAAAGGAGATTTTCAATTCTTGAGTGGTCAAGTCAATCACCCGATCTGAGGTGATTGAGCATGCCTTTTATATGCTGAAGAGAAAACTAGCCCCCTAAACAAGCATATGCTAAAGATGGCTGCAATACAGGCCTGGCAGAGCATCATCTCTGGTGATGACACCCAGCAACTGGTGATGTCCATGAATCGCAGACTTCAAGCAGTCATTGCATGCAAAGGATATGCAACAAAATACTAAACATGACTACTTTCATTTACATGACATTGCTGTGTCCCAAACATTATGGTGCCCTGAAATGGGGCGACTATGTATAAACACTACTGTATTTTTTACATGGTGACACCATAATGTATAAAAATGGCCTTTAATGAAATCTGACAATGTGCACTTTAAGCACGTGTGCTTTTTTCTATTACAAATCTCAAATTGTGGAGTACAGAGGCAAATAAATAAATGATGGGTATTTGACCCAAACATTATGGAGGGCACTGTATATATAAATTTAAATGAAAAGCACGCTCAGTTATTGAACATTTAAAAATAAAAGCTTAGTTTTGCCACAGCCTGGCACACAAGACCGGGGCAAGCGTTATACAGTCTGCACTGGAGACGCTGCTGAATTGATCCTGATGGACAATCATTTGACGTGACTGAATCTGCACTACAGTTCCAGGCTGAAGCCCATCCCAGCTGCTGAACAAAGTCCACAATCACCGAATTCTGTACTCCCACCCCACATCTGGCTTGCAGATGCAAGTTGAATTTGACCAGACGATAGCACTACTTTGCAGAACTCTGTCTGCTGACTGTTCTCTCTCACAGCAGAGAAAAGGCTTGCTTATGTTTTCACAGGGAACATACGAAATAAAGCTTATGAACAAAAGGAGATTCTTGCTGGATGGTAAATTCTAAACTACCTGTACCCACAATTTTGCTTCAGAGTAACAATAGCATTTTCAAATCGTGCTGCCACAAACCTAAAGATAACTTAGTTTAATTATCAATATTGCCCTTGCAGACTTGAGTGTATAGCTGTAACACTAAGGCTGCTTAACGACCGGTATATGTCTGACGTTGTATAACACTGATAAACCATTCTGTCACTGTGTAACACCTGCAGACTATTGGTTTAATACTGGCCTGTAACAATACAGCAGTGGCATAAATTCGAAACAAGGAACACCAAGTGCTGGGGTAACTTGGCGGGTCAGGCAGCTTCCCTGGAGAGCATGGAAGAAGTCTGAAGGGTCCCAATCCGAATGTCACCTGTCCATGTTCTCCAGGGATGCTGCCTGACCAGCTGAGTTACCCTCGCACTTGTGTTCTTTTTATTGGTGGCATCAACTAATTGAATATCCGGGGCCCAGTCTACATGGGGTCCAGTCGTTAACGGGTGTAATTATGGTAAATTGAGGTTGTTGGGAGGGGGGAGGGAGGGGGAATAATTTTGGAAGGAAAATCTGAATCACATTGGCACATCGATGTACTGTAATCCCAACATGTCGAAGGAAAACTAGATCATAGCAAGACACTGATCAAAATCCTGCAGGTTCTAATACCTAAGTGACACCTCGAGGAAAAGGAACACAGGTTACTACAATGTCCATGACAGGCAGTGTAGAACAGGGAATATACAAGGCCAGAAACTTGGGCAGGGATCTAGCTTAAAACAAAATCTGTCTGGCAAATATTCTCTCACCTGTACCTACCAAGGTGGTTTCAGTTGCCAGTTGACGAAGTGACCAAGCTTAAATTGGGCTCATTCCAGGACTACAAGTAGATCGTCAGACCTCATCAAAGTCACAAGGATGAAAGCATTGTTCAGATTGAATCCTTCTCCCTACACCTGTCTCCACCTGTTATAAGTCGGATCAGCTGAGGCTTTCCTCTGACGATACAACCTACTCAACAGTGTAAAGTCTTTCAGAAACGTTCTGCCTATTTTGTAGGAAGAATCAAAATCTTTCGAGAGGAAGGGATGTCCTCATCATTTCCCATGCGATGGTTTTCACCTCAGCAGGAGATGGGCACAGTAACCACTTGCAGGCTGCCTTTTACTCAGTGAAACATCCTTCCATATTTTTTTCAAAGTGAGCACACCAGCATAATGTTTCCAAAACAGGACTTTGACCTGTGTGCAAACCACACCCTTCTGTAATGAATATGTCAATCAGCAGGGAATGCCCACTCATATGGGTGGGGCTGCTTCCAAGTGACTCAGCGACAGTTGTTCACACATGTCCAGCCCCGCTCTGGCTCACATGGCTGCTGACGCACTGAAGGGATCTCCACGCTGCCCGTCCTCCTGTCCTGTGATCAGAGGAGGGGGGGGGGGGGGGAAGGAGGCAGGGCTCAGAAAAATTTGTAAAGTCATTGGGCTGAGGGGGCGACTGTGTGCACAGTGATTACGCCCATGCACTTCACAACACATCAAAATGGTGAAATGATGCCCAGTTTCATCTTGTCTTGCTCTCGAAGATAGACACAAAATGCTGGAGTATGTCAGCGGGACCGGCAGCATCTCTGGAGAGAAGGAATGGGTGACGTTTTCAGTCGAGATCTTGCTCTCGCTCTTGCTATCGCCACAATACCAGGTGCCTGAGCAGAGCCTTGTGTGCAGTCTCTCTTAAGCATGGTCCTAACCCATGACGTTGCCTGTCCATTGCCTCCACAAATGCTGCCTGACCTGCTGAGTTCCCCCAGCACTTTGTGCCTTGTTTTCTCCTATCCCCTGCTTACTTCCCAAATTTGGGGACTGTGTGCGATCCATATCCATTTCCTGATCAGCCACTTACTGCCCCCTGTGTTATCCAGGACAACTGCAAGCATCTCACCACAGCCGGTCAATTCACTCCACCTCAAGCCACACAACGCCCAGGCCTGGAAATGTTCAGCTGGTCCTTCCCCCGTGGTCGTAGCCCTGGGACCCCCCCACCCACCCACAGATCAGTGGCAGCACCTTAACCAGCAGGGCTGGGATGGTACAAGGCAACAACTCGGCACAATGACTGCCGGCCTTAATAAGTGTCCATAACCTGTAAACAGCTCATCAGCCCCTTCAGACAAACCGTTACAGATTACAAAGCCACGGTAACAATCTTGCCTCTTTTGTCTATGAAACGTTCAGTTCTGCAATCAATCTGCTGCACAATTCCAATGGATTAACTTCCAGCCCTTTTCTCCCTGGCACAATCTCAGTATGTTTTAAGCCAGTTGCACAAGTGAACGCATTTCCTGACTGGCGGAAATGGCCGCACAGGGATCTTTAATCATATGGTACAACGGTAGTGCACACAAAATCTATATGTTCAGAATAGCCTCTGACATGATACAGCACACGGGGACACAAGCACTGTAAAAATTTACAAGAGTTGTTGTAGTTATTTGCTGTTCCGGTGATATAGCCTGGAGATGTGGTGATGTGGAAGAAGTGCTTTTTACAGAAGTATTCAACTGGGGAATCAGCATAGAATTAGCCCAAAGGGCAGGGTGGGGGAAAAAAATTATCCAAGTTACTGTGAGAAAGGTACAAGCTTGGCAAGACTTGGAAGACATCTGTAATCCCAAGTAAAAGTTTTGTTTTAGAGAATGCCGCATGTTGATAACATTGGGTGTGTATCTGGCTCTCAGGATGTGCAGTAAACTGAGCACAGGGCGAGGTCACGAGGACAGGAACGAGCAGAGAGAATTAGAAAAACAAAAAAAGTCTTTACTCTGATGAGAAAGTCTGTATAAATCGACAATTTGTCAAGTGAACGCACTTCCACGCAACAGGGTGCCCTCCCTTCAAGTAATACTGTCAGTTCACTGCAGGTTTCCACCGAGATTCTGCTCTTGTTGTAAATGAACAGCAATAAAAGTGAGTTCTTCTGTAATAAAAACCCCCGAAGAGTAGCCATGGCGAAGTCCTTAGGTGCACAAAATAAAAAAGGCGGGCGTTCACAATGAACGGAGTTAGGAACCATCAGGCTTGGGCTTCTTGTTCAAGTTTAATAGCTTGCTGTTCATCGTGGGAGAGAGAAAAAGAAAGGCGTTAATCGAAGGAAAGAAGCGTTACAAACATCTCCCCCACCCCACCCTTTATAAATATCAAGGGTGCTACCCTTGTATCCAGGGTCAGGGCAAGATCCTTGGTAATTGCTGGCCGGTGTGGACTCAGTGGGCCGAAGGGCCAGTTTCAGCCTTGTAACTCTAAAGTCTAAAGTAAATTCAGTATTTACTTTAATGTCATTTTAACTGAGTACTTACATACACAGAAGAAACAAAAAAATTGTTTCTCAATCAGTTCCCGTCAGTGCAGTTAATAAAAACAGAATAAATACATATAACTTTAAAATTAAAATATCTAAAATAGGCCAAAAAATTGAAATAAAAACAGACATTCAGACCTAACAGTGGCTTAGCTTTGACAGGTGCCTCGCTGTCAAAGTATGTAAAGATATGCATGGAATGGAGAGATATGTTTAAGAGTTGGTTTTGGTTTTATGTTTGGCACAGATATTGTGGGCCGAAGAGCCTGTATTGTTCTATGTTCTAATATATCAGGACTTATCAATTCTATTCTCAGAACAGCGTCCCTTATATCCGATCTTTGTATCACCTAACATCTCTATACTGTAACTCAATGACCAATGGGGTTGCAGGCCTTGCTTTCTCCTAGCTTTGAGATGATGGGTGGAACGAGCCTTAATTAAACCCCGAACATTAGCAGTTGCCCAGTACTTACTCATCGGGAGATGTGACAGAACGCTTGATTGCAGGCCTTGCTCCATCTTTACTGGCATCTGGAGAGGGATAGAAGCTCGTTAGAACTGACGCTGACCCAGCTCAACATTAGGCATGGTTGTGGGGTAGGTATCAGAGGCAAAGGTTGTGGGCACAACTCAATTCATTTCCGAGATCTTTGTGTAAAATCCAGCTCCACGTCAAAACCGATAGATACAAAATGCTGGAGTAAGTCAGCGGGTCAGGCAGGATCTCTGGAGAAAAAGGATGCTGCCCAACCCGCTGAGTTACTCCGGTATTTTGTGTCTATCTCTGGTATAAATCAGTGTCTGCAGTTCCTTATTCCCTCAGTTCCGATGAAGTATCTTTAAACTGTAATGTAAACTGTTTATCATTTACAGGAAAAGACACAAAGTGCTGGAGTAACTCAGCAGTTCAGAATATGGATAGGTGATGTTTTGGGTTGGGACCCTTCATCGGTTTGAAGAAAGGTCCTGACCCGAAACGTCACCTGTCCATTCCCTCCACAAATGCTGCCTGACCCGCTGAGTTCCTCCAGCACTTTGTTTTTTTTGTAAACCAGCATTTGCAGTTCCATGTATCTACATCTCTCTTTCCACAGACTCTGCCTGATCTGCTGAGTGTTTCCAGAACTTACTGGTTTTATTTCAGATTTCCAACATCTGCAGTTTTTGATTTTCATTCACTGAGATGCACAGTAATAAAGCATATATTCCTAGTACTGGCACTGAGAGATAGCTGCACTGTTGAAGTGGCAGGAGCTGGGCTGCGGTGCTGACATCTATTGGATAAGATGTTAACAGAGGCCTTTCTTCATGATGATGGGAGCAGAACGTCCCCCTGCATGATCTGTAGAAAGTAAACTGGGCCTGGGCCAATTTACATTTCAGGTTAAAGGCTCATCACAACTGTAGGGTGGCACAGTGGTAGAGTTGCCTCCTTAAATCACAGATAAAAGGCTGTCACTTCACAAGATTCCCCTGATGGTCTTAAAGGGTCACAGATGGTCTTAAATGGACACCCAAGCCTTCCTGACCTCAATACCATGGGGCTGTGGTTTGAGCTTTAATTGACTTCGTTAATTCAGGTAATAGGAGCAATAGAAGTGGGATCACACAGAAAAACTATTTGACGTAAATTAGTAATTTTGCAGGAGGAATAGTCTAATTAGCCACCTAGATTCATGGAGTTGTACGGCATGGAAACAGGCTCTTCGTCCCACTTTGTCCATGGTGGCCACGTTTGCATATTGGGCTAATCCCATTTGCCTTCATTTGGCCCATAGCCCTCTAAACCCCCTCTTACCCTTATATCTGTCCAAAAGTGGTAATTATATTAACTTCAATAACTTCCTCTGGCAGATCATTCCAGATATGGACTGCTGCTGAATTATATTTTATTTATCTTTTATTCACTTGGGACGCACGGTGGCGCAGCGGTAGAGTTGCTGCCTCACAGCGCCAGACACCCAGTTTCGATCCTAACAATGGGTACTGTTTTACGGAGTTTGTACGTTCTCCCTGTGACCACGTGGGTTTTCTCCGGGTGCTCCGATTTCCTCCCACACTCCAAAGACGTACAGATTTGTAGGTTAATTGGCTTTGGTAAAATTGTAAGTTGTCCCTAGTGTGCTTAGGATAGTGCTAGTGGACAGTGTTGGTTGACGTGGACTCAGTGAGCCAAAGGGCCTGTTTCCAGTTTTTAATGTGGAGCTGGATTTTACACTAGCGTCTGGGAAATTAATTGATTTGAACCCACAACCAGATGACTAACAATAACAATCTTGATTAGTACAGGTGTCAAAGAAGAAGTCAGGAGCCTGGGATTAAGAGGGAAATAGATCAGCCATGATTGAATGGCAGTTGGCCTGATGGGCCGAATGGCCTAATTTTACTCCTATTCCTTTTGACCAATCGATTACCTGGTTGATCATCAAATGACTATTTTTAATTCCAACAGCAGCCCAACATCATTCAAAGCACAGAGGTCTGCTTAATAGAGGTCAGGCATCATGCTGTGAGAATGGAGAGGTTGAGAAGGAGTTTCTTCCCAGAGGCCATTAGGACTGTAAACTCCTATCTCACCAGGGACTAACTTTACTGTACCACGCTACTGCTTTTTAAAAAATTGCTGTTTTTTTCCCTTTTTCCTTCCGCCCACAATATTTAATATGTAAAAGAATATGTGATTCTGTTCCATTCTGTTTGTAGTTTGTTTGTTTGTTTGTCATTGCACAAAGTCCGCGAGCATTGTCACTTTTCATTTCATTGCACATCTCGTATGTGTATGTGACGAATAAACTTGACTTGACTTGGCACCCAATCCCCCTTCTGTACCACCAGAACTATGGTTGGTCTGTGCATACCATCTATAAACTCCAGTCCCCAGCTACTCCCACGGCATCTCCCAAACCCGCAACGTTTATTGCTATTTGGATGCATGGTGGTGCAGAAGTAGAGTTGCTGCCTTACAGGCCAAGAGACCTGGGTTCGATCCTAACTATGGGTGGTGTTTGTACAGAGTTTGTATGTTCTCCCTGTGACCTGCCTGAGTTTTCTCTGGGTGCTCCGGTTTCCTCCCACACTCCAAAGATGTGCGGGTTCGTAGGTTAATTAGCTTTGGTCAAATTGCAAATTGTCTCTAGTGTGTAAGATAGTGCGGGGTGATTGCTGGTCAGACCTGGACTCAAGAGGCCGGAGGGCCTATTCTGCGCTGCATCTCTAAAGTATAAATGTCTAAAGTGTAAACTTTGAAGGACATCACTGTTCCATTATTCAACGTGTGATGCAACATTAAGCTCTGAGTGACAATGAGTCATCTGTAATAACCAACTCCATCTACATTTCATGCAGCCTACATAATCAAAGACCTCTCCCGCCCTGGTCATGCCAGCCATGCTCGAATCTATCTCACCTTGCAGCCACCGGACCTGGGTGGCTGGTCCGTATCCCTTCTCGTTCTTTGCTGCTATCCTGAAGATGATTGCAGGCTTAGTGGTTCTATCGATGTGCGCGTTTGCCAGGTTGGTTGAAGACACAAGACAACTGGGAATTGGCCCGCAGTAAACACGGACAAAGAGGAGATGCGAAGTCCCCACGGGTTTGGGATCTGCTACCTGTGAGCCTGGAAGTGCCAGATACACAGAATATTCGATAATGACTCCGGAGGTGACGGCAGGAGGCTCCCACGAGAGCTGTGCACCTTCAGCTACCTACAAAACAAAAGATGCCTGAATTAACATCAATTGAATTTGGCCCTCAAATACAACTTTTCTTGTCCCTCAAATACGACCAAGGGCGGCATAGTGATGTGTGGTAGAGTTCCTGTCTTACCACGCCGGAGACACAGGTTCGATCCTGACTATAGGTGCTGTCTGTACGGAGCATGTACGTTCTCCCTATGATGGCGTGGGTTTTCTCTGGGTGCTCCGGTTTCCTCCCACACTCCAACGTCATACAGGTTTGTAGGTGTACAGGTGTATTGGGTGATCGCTAGTCAGCGTGGACACGGTGGGCTAAAAGGCCTGTTTCCGCGCTGTATCTCTAAAGTCTAGTCAAAAGCTAAATGGAATCTGATTATTGGGACTAATCTAGCTCAGAGTCTAAATGGGATCCCTCTGGGAATGGGATTATTGGTTCAAAACCCAAAGCAAAACTGGAGCTGTGCAAGACCACGAGAACAGGGATCCATTTACATAGCAATTCTCTTTAGAAGTTTGGATTCATGTTAACAAATTGGTTTGCACTGATTGATACAAACCTTGCTGATCTTGATGGCCGATGGTGCTCCTGGGAATCCAGGCATGCAAGTCTTAAATGCCGAAATTTCGCTGAATGCACCCCGTCCACAGGAATTTATTCCTGTCACCCGGAATTTATAGGCAGTGCCCGACTGCAGTTTCATGGTCTTCCGGTTGCTGTGGTCTGGGATATTGTCTCCACTTCCATCCTGAGTGAGGCAAAAATACAAGATCTTTTTAACGATTTCACTCATGTTCACAACTGAGTGTTTACTGACCCCAAATCTTTCAGGTGGTAAAAGTTCTTGAATTTTCACAAGTGTCAAGAGTGTTTAATTGTCATATGTACTGACAACAGGACAATTACATTCTTACTTGCTGCTCATAGATAATGGGCGGCATAGTAACGCAGCCGTAGAGTTGTTGCCTTACAGCATCAGAGACCCGTGTCCGATCGTGACTATGGATGTTGTCTGCACAGTTTGTAGGTCCTGATGCTGTGACCGCATAGGTTTTCTCCGGGTAATCCGGTTTACTTCCACATTCCAAAGAAGTGCAGGATTGTAGGTTAATTCAATAAAAAATGTAAAATTGTGTGGCAGCTGCGACTAACAGCATTTCCTATATACATGACTGAGTAGTCAGGCTGGTAATGCGCACAATCCTACAGTGGAGATCAAACTCATTAGCTTACAGCAGTCAAGAGCATGTCCAACTGAATCAAGCTATGTTTCTTTGAGGGGTTGTGTAAGTAAATATAAGCTCTCCTTTGAAATGACCCGTTGAAGAGAAGAATTTACTTTCCAATTAGTAATACATTTGAAAACCTGCACTCCTGACGTTGCTTCACTATTAGTGGGTCTATGAGAATAAACGTTCACTATTAATGAGTCTGTCAGAATAAACATTCACTATTAGTGGGTCTATAAAAGGATGAGTTTGTACAATGTTGATAAATTCTCACAGGAATTCCAGACAACAGAAACAAAAGAGAGCAAGACTGAACAGAGAAAGGTGCAAAACTAGGATCAATGTGGGAAGTTCAGAGCAGAAGTAAAAGTGGGAAAAAGTTCACAGAGAAAGTCTACGAATAGATTTGCAGCAGACTTAAAAGGGCAATAAATAACAAAAAAAACAGTTAATAAGCGGAAAGGTGGGACTGATCTGGGTCCAAAAGAAATACCAATCCAAGGGGCAGAGGAGCAGTAGCAGTATACTTGTTGGAGGAACGGGAACAATGAACATTGCCCAGTCTATCACGGGAACCGATCTTCCCACAATTGAAGGACTCTATCGGGTGCTGTCTCAAAACAGCAGCCAGCATCATCAGGCACGCTTTCATTTCACTCTTGTCAGCGTGAAGAAGGTACAGGGGCCTGAAAACGATAAAGTCTAGGAAGCTTCTTCCCCACAACCATCAAGCTATTGAACACTACGAACTCCAACTAAACTGAACTACAAATTGCCTGGGTTGCACTAGGGACTTTGGGCTTTTTTTTGATTTTGCACTATATTCGGTTTTTCATTTATTGACCTTGTTTTTTTTGTTTGTTTATTGTATTATCTATTGAGTACTGTGTTTGAAAATCGGTTGTGCTGGTGTTGAAAGTAAGAATTTCATTGTTCTGTTTCGGGACAAATGACAAAAAAACCCACTCTTAACTAAAAGGTGGAGAGTGTAGCTGGAGGATAAGATTTGAAAAAGGGATGCTCCCTGAAAAGCAGGTTGACAAATCAGATTGCAAATCACAATTCTGGACAGGATGCATTACAAGTCGGAGTAGCTGTAGGCATAAACTGTGGCAGCACTGGTCTTTATATCCCAACCTTACTTAGATATGAAGTGATGCTGGAGGACTGAAGAGGCGCAAATGTTTCTCTTGGGGAAAGATTTATCTTACCTCTTCTCCTTGAGAGCCCTCTGTAGGCAAGAAATATGAGACCACCATTGTGTTTGTAGTTTTATACAAGCCAACATCGTACCACTGATTGGCTTCTTTCCTGGCTGTTGGCTTCGGCTGGGCAGGAGGGGCATCCTGTTTCTAAATTTAAAATGTTGGTCAGTCCAAGTATTCAGCTTTGGATTTCACAAAAGACAATAAAACTGAGCAAGCCAGCTATGGTTAATTGTTAGATCTGCTTTGAGCCATTTCTGTTTAAAAGGTGTAAGTACACAAACAGCCAGAAGCCTGTGGCAGGGGCTACGGATTGTAACCAACTACCGGAGCACCCCTCCCTCATCCGCAAGTGCCGGCACCTCCCTAGCTGATGACCTGAACTCCTTTTACGCTCGTTTCGAGAGGGGCAACACCACTCCAGGTCTGCCGACTATTGACAATACCGCCAGCGGGCTGGCTACCGAAGCTGAAGGGAGGAATGTGCACACATTCTCGCTGTCCGAGCACGACGTGAGGAGGGCTCTGACACGGGTGAACACGAGAAAAGCTGCAGGCCCCGATGGCATCTCGGGGCGAGTACTCAAGTCCTGTGCTATGCAGCTAGCTCCAGTGCTCACTACATTATTCAACCTCTCCCTGGACAAGTCCGTGGTCCCTGCCTGCTTCAAAAAATCCATCATTGTACCGGTACCAAAAAATGCCTCCCCAGCCTGTCTGAATGACTACCGTCCGGTGGCCCTTACCTCGGTAGTCATGAAATGCTTTGAGAGGCTGGTGAAGAAACACATCTGCGCCTTCCTCCCTCGGAACATGGACCCGTTGCAGTTCGCATACCGTCCGAACAGATCCACGGACAATGCGGTCTCCCAGGTCTTGCACACCGCTCTCTCCCATCTGGACAGCCAGAATGGGGGCTACGTGAGGATGCTGTTCATAGACTACAGTTCAGCCTTCAACACAATAGTCCCCACCAGACTGGCCGGGAAGCTAATGGAATTGGGGCTCAACACCTCCCTGTGTGCCTGGGTCCTGGACTTTCTCACCGCCAGGCCCCAGGTAGTCAAGATGGGAGGGAATACATCGAAGTCCCTCACCCTGAGCACAGGATCGCCCCAGGGTTGCGTCCTCAGCCCCCTATTGTACTCCCTGTACACACATGACTGTGTGGCTAGGTTCAGCTCCAACTCATTAATTAAGTTTGCTGATGACACTGTGGTGGTGGGCCTGATCTCAGACAACGACGAGAAGGCCTACCGGGAGGAGGTGGCTGGTCTAGCACTCTGGTGCCAGGATAACAGCCTCCTCTTGAACATCAAAAAAACGAAGGAGCTGATCATGGACTTTAGGAGGGCACATCGTCCGAGGACGTACACTCCATTGAGGATAAATGGGGATCCTGTGGATAGGGTGAACTGTTTTAAATATCTGGGAGTCCACATCTCCGAGGATATGACATGGGCATCACACGCCTCAGCACTCGTGAGTAAGGCAAGGCAGCGCCTTTACCACCTCAGGCAATTGAGGAAATTCAGAGTGTCTCCGAGGATCCTCCAGTGCTTCTACACAGCGGCGGTGGAAAGCATCTTGTCCGGGAACATTACCATCTGGTTTGGGAATTGCTCTGCCAAGGACAAGAAGGCTCTGCAGAGAGTAGTGCGTTCGGCCGAACGCACTATGGGAACTTCACTTGCCCCTCTGCAGGAACTATACATCAGGAGGTGCAACTCCAGAGCCAACAATATCATGAGACCCCTTCCACCCCTGCAACGGACTGTTCCAGCTGCTACGGTCAGGCAAACGCCTCCGTTGCCACGCGGTGAGAACGGAGAGGTTGAGAAGGAGTTTCTTCCCAGAGGCCATTCGGACTGTAAACGCCTATCTCACCAGGGACTAACTCTACTGAACGTTTTTCCTTCCATTATTTATTATGTAAAAGAATATGTGTGTTATGATTGTGTTTATAGTTTGTTTGGTTGTTTGGTTGTTTGTCTTTTGCACAAAAGTCCGCGAGCATTGCCACTTTCATTTCACTGCACATCTCGTATGTGTATGTGACAAATAAACTTGACTTCACTTGACTTGACACACATTGGACGTTTTCACTCTTTTACAAAGTTATTTAATACAGTAAAGCATCTCGAGGTATTTGGCTTCATTAACTTTACTACTAATTTCCATCCTGCACTCAAATTCACTTAGACCATCTCCGACATTTCCCTATCGTTTCTTGATCTCACCATCTCCATCACAGGAGACAGACTATCGCCTGACATCAATTACAAACCCACTGACTCCCATAGCTATCTAGACTACACCTCTTACCACCCTGCTTCCAATTCCTCCGTCTACGCCACATCTTCGCCCAAGATGAGGTGTTCCATACCAGGTCATCGGAGATATCCTCATTATTTAGGGATTCTTTAGCCACCCCCTCCCCAGGTACTTTCCTTTGCAACCGCAGGAGATGGAACACCTGTTCCTATACTTCCCCCCTCGACTCTGTCCAAGGACCCAGACAGTCTTTTCAGGTGAGACAGAGGTTTACTCACCTCCTCCAATCTCATCTAATGTATCCACTGTTCCAGGTGAGGACTCCTGTATATCGGCGAGACCTAGCTCAGGCTCTGCGATCGTTTTGCTGAACACCGCCGCTCAGACCGCCTAAACCTACCTGATCTCACAGTTGCTCAACACTTTAACTCCCCCTCCCATTCCCACACTGATCTTTCTGTCCTGGGCCTCCATTGTCAGAGTGAGGCCCAGCACAAATTGGAGGAACAGCACCTCATATTTCGCTTGGGTAGCTTACACCCCAGCAGTATGAACATTGAGTTCTCTAACTTCAAGTAGCCCTTGATTTCCCTCTCTCTCCATCCCCTCCCTCTTCCCAGTTCTTCAACCAGTCTTACTGTCTCCAACAACATTTAATCTCTGTACCACCCACTCCCCTGACATGTCTGAAGAAGTGTCTCGACCCAAAATGTCACCCATTCCTTTTCTCCAGAGA
Organism: Amblyraja radiata; assembly: GCF_010909765.2. Taxonomy (NCBI): domain Eukaryota; kingdom Metazoa; phylum Chordata; class Chondrichthyes; order Rajiformes; family Rajidae; genus Amblyraja; species Amblyraja radiata. Next base: position 26,719,663 of record NC_045973.1, read on the forward strand.
TGCTGCCTGTGCCGCTGAGTTACTCCAGCATTAAAGGTATTTGGCATTGTATTTAGTTTTATTTTAGTTTAGAGATACCGCACGGAAACAGGCCCTTCGATTCACAGAGTCCACACCGACCAGTACACTAGCACCATCCTACACACACGGGTCGACTGGGCTTGTGTTGACTGGAATTTAGAAGGATGAGAGGATATCTTATAGAAACATATAACATTCTTAAAGGATTGGACAGGCTAGATGCAGGAAAAATGTTTCCAATGTTGGAGAAGTCCAGAACCAGGGGTCACAGTTTAAGAATAAGGCTATTTAGGACTGAGATGAGGAAAAACCTTTTCACCCAGAGAGTTGTGAATCTGTGGAATTCTCTGCCACAGAAGGCAGTGGAGGACAATTCACTGCTAAAGGAATCAAAGGATTATGGGGAAAATGCAGTTACAGGGTACTGACTTTAGATGATCAGCCATGATCATATTTAATGATGGTGCTGGCTCGAAGGGCCAGATGGCCTACTTCTGCACCTATTTTTCTATGAAGTTTTCTATGACAATGTGCAATTTTACTGAAGCCAATCAAACCACAAACCTGTACATCTTTGGAATGTGGGAGGAAACCAGAGCACCCGTAGAAAACCCAGTGGTCGCAGGGAGAACGTACAAACTCTGCATAGATAGCACCCATTGTCAGGATGGAACTGGGTGTCTGACGCTGTAAGGGGCATCTCTACTGCTGTGCCACTTTATCTGTTCTCAAATCTGACAAATGTTTGACGCATACAGGAAACCTAGTCTGAAGAAGTACCCTGACCTGAAATGTCACCTATCCATGTTCTCCAGAGATGTTGCCTGATCCGCTGAGTTACACTCCAGCATTTTATGTCCCTTTTTTTAAATTCGTTTATTGCTTGGTTCAAATTACAGCTCACATTCCTGCATTGCATAGTCCATTACTGACACCTTCTGCAGGTAACCTAAATAATTTACCACAATTCTGTTAATATTGCAAGGATGGTTCTGAGAATCTATACTGCATCAGTTGCTGACTTAGCCCTCAGCTTGCTCTTAGAAACACATTACATTTTGGTCTTACAGTGCCTCTCTGGAATGTCAAGATAAAATCTGGGCCAGAAATTTAAGATTACAAATACTGCTTACAGCTATCGAGCATATTAATGCCAGTCCTTCTAGTTCTGTAATATAATCTGATAATACGGTATAGTCTCAATGTTTTGTTTAATTAAGTTGAGATATAGCATGGAAAGAGGCCATTTGGCCCATGGAGTCCATTCTCCATACATAAATTGGTCACCCGTTCATGTTAGTTTTTCAGACTCCATAGGTGCCTGAAGAAGGATCGCAACCCGAAATGTCGCCCATCCTTTTTCTCCATGCCCACTGAGTTACTTCAGTGCATTGTGTCTACCTTTGGTTTAAACAAAAGTGACTTTGCTTCAGAAATTGCACATGTTCTAGCTTTTGACTAGCTTGTATTGAGTATTTTGGTCAGCATGGATGAGTTGGGCTGAATAGCTTGTTTCCGTGCTGTATGCACATTGTATCAAGACGGATTTGTTGGGAACATGAAAACTTCAATTACAGGGACTCAAAGGCATGGGTTTAGATCATGGAAGGGGGAGGATAGCTGATCCGCGAAGAATGCTTCCTCTGCTCCGCATCCAGTCAACAAGGAACGTAATTATATCAGGAATTCGTAGGAGTACTTACCGATGCAGCAAGTCCGATTCCGTTGGCTACTTGAGCTAAAGCAGTGGCCGCCAGCAGTTTCACAGGGCTGGAAACGGAGTTGGTTGTTGGTGTCAGTAGAGAAGTGTATGGGGCCAGACCTGTTTCACAAAGAAAGAAGCACCAGTCAATATCCCTCTCAAACTGCATTTCAAAAGACTCGGGGCTCAGTTCCCATGCTGTGGTTTCTTAATATTGCTCTCCGATAATAAAATGGCCATTCAGTGCAAAGTAATATATGTTCCTAAGGTGTAAACCCATGTTCATCATACATTGTGCACTTTCATACATGTTGTCAACAATTTTATTTCATACACCACCTTTTTTAGCTAACAAAAAGAACATCCCAAACTACATCACGTGGTCCTGAATAAAAAAAGGAGAGCAAGCCACACAAGGCGATGTTAGAATAGGAGGTTAGCTTGATTAAAAAAAGACATATTAGAAGAATTATAGACCTAGATAGAACTATATAAAATAATGACAGGCATAGATACGGTAAAGAGAATCTTTTCCCCAGGGCGGAAATGTCAAAGACAAGAGAGCATACCTTAAGGTGAGAGGGGAAAATTTTAAAGAGGATTGTATGGCAAGTTTTTTTTTCACACAGAGAGTAGTGGGTGCCTGGAACATGCTGCCAGGGGTGGTGGCGATATGTCAGCGGGGTAATATTCAAACAGAGACACACAAACCTGCCAATGCTGCAATCTTCAGCAAAACACAAAGTGCTGGAGCAACCTAGCAGTCTGTGGAGGAAACAGACGAACGACATGTCGGGTTAGGACCATTCTTCAGACCGCGGAAGGGTTAAGACCCAAATTAGTCTGAAGAAGGGTCCCAACCTGAAATGTCACTTATTCTTCCCTCCACAGATGCTGCATGACCTGCTGAGTTATTCCAGCAATTTGTGTTTTACTCAAATTTAAGAACCTTTGTTAGTCCAGTTTGGGAATAGTGTAAATGAAGATGCAGCCTCAAGACTTGGAATGATTGTACTGCTGTCATGATGGGTCAATCCTACAGTAGACTGCACCCTAAATATGAGCTTCCTCCAGGTTAAAACTAGGAATTTAGAGCTGCCTTTTCCAGTTTAAAAACAAGATGGATACCTATTTGCAAGTTATACAGAATTTTGAATCACGAGAGCATTCATGGGAGTTTCCTACTCACTGATGTCAGAAAACATTAGTACTGTGGTCACAAAATTGAATGAACAGTCAAAAGTTCATGGTAAAGTTGTGAAGTGGTTACCAGTTTACGTCAGGACAAACGACCACAAAAACTGCTGGACTGTTGCAAAAGCCCCACTTAATTCACGAGGCACACTTCCAGAAGCTTGCTGCAAAATTGATTGTGCATTCACATTATCTTCCCAGATCATCAGTGAGGGAATTAAGTGTGGAAGTTGGGATGTTATGTTACAAGATGCTGGTGAAGCCACACTTGGCGTATTGTGTTGTTTTGATGAGGGAAATAGATTGAGTGAATGCACGGATTTTATCCAGCGGTAGAGTTGCTGCCTTACAGCGCCAACAACCCGCGTTTGATCCTGATCACGTGTGCTGTCTGTACAGAGTTTGTACGTTTTACCGTGACCTGCATCAGTTTTCATCAGGTGCTCCGGCTTTCTCCCATACTCCAATGAAGTGCAGGTTTGTAAGTTAATTGGGTTCGGTAAAATTGTAAATTGTCTCTAGTTTGTGTAGGATAGTGTTAGTATGCAGGGATTGCTGGTCGGCACGGACTCAGCGGGCTGAAAGGTCTGTTTCTGTGCTGTATCTCCAAACTAAACTAAACATTCAAAGTCACTTGGACAAGAACATGGATAGGAAAGGTTGAGAGGGATATGGGCCAAATGTAGGCAAATGGGACAAGTTTATTTGTGATAACATGATCGACATGGGTCCTAGGGCCAGTTTATGTGCTGTGTGACTAAGCTCTAGCAAATCACTTTATGAAACATCGGCAGCAACGAGCCAGGGTGCGTCTGAACAGCTGAAACATCTTTGGCCACATCCCCAAACAACCTTGGTTTATCCAGTCCAATGGATCTTAGCCCATAGCTCAATCTGCAGACTGTGGTGACCCATGTGATGCCATCCTAGATTTGTTTTAACAATTGTTGTATTTGATTTGTTCATTTAGAGTCACAGAGTGCAGCATGAAAACAAGCCCTTCAGCCCATCCCAACCAAAATTCCCCATGTAAGCTCATCCAATTTGCCCATGTTGGTGGCCCATATCACTCTAACCTTTCCTATTGTGTACTTTTAGTGTCTTTTAAATGTTGTCATTGTACCTCAACTACTTCGTCTGACAGCTCGTTCCATACACCCTCTGTGTGAGAAAGATGCCCATCAGATTCATGTAAAATCATTCCCCTTTCACCTTAAACCTATGCCCTTGGTTCTTGATTCTCCTGCCTGGATAAAAGACTGTGCATTCACACTATCTATTCTCCTCATGATTTTTTTAAGTCTATAAGATCACCCCTCAGCCTCCTGCATTTCAAGGAATAAAGTTGCAGCCTGCACAACCTCTCCCTGTAGCTCAAGCCCTCGAGTCCTGGTATTTAGTAGACATTTGACAGCAATAATGGGTTACATTACTTTAATATTGATTTACATTGCATAAACATTTCAAATCATTTACAAAGGATGCATTAGAAGTAAGTTGGGTGGCTGCATCCCACAAAGAACACTATGAGATGCAAAAACAGCCCCATGGAAAGTGGATCGAGAACTACCGATCAAATTTCAACTTACCATGACAACAAAAGATCCTTCACTCAAAACATATAAAGCTTATTAAAAAAGGATAGATGATAGATAGGCTTTAAGAACTGAGGAAGAGGGTTAGTGAGGCAGAGAAGTTTAGAGGGGGAGATCTATCAATTGAAGATGGAGCTGTCAAAAATAAGAAGTACTGAAGAAGCCAAAGAAGGTTTACTGATATCTATAAAGCTGCAGGATGTTAAAGAGGCAGAGAGGGGAATAAAAGTGCACGGGAGGATGTTGGTGGGAAAAGGTATTGGAAGGATTTGAAAAACAGAATGAGAATTTTTAAATTGGAGCAGTCGCCAGTGTAAGATCAGCGTGCAGAGGTTTATGCACAAATGAGTTAGGATACAGGGGACAGGGTTTTGTAGGGAAACAGAAGCGGGGGATGGGGAGTTTATTTTTGCTGTACTTACCCGTGGTTCTCAGAATGGGCAGCTGAACACTCGAGACAGTGCTGGCCAGTTCCTGAGGCCCATTGGTCTCCGAGGTAGAATCATTGAGACTATCTGCTGGTGCTAGGGCCTCTGCTATCCCGGAGGGTTGGTTGCTCTCTGAAGCCTGTTGCTGGCCTGCTCTTTCTATGTCCTGCTGTGCAAGTTCAGCTAACGGTACAATAGACTGCAGGGACACCAGTGTCTGCAGAGCCTGGTGGGAAAGCTTTGAGGGCTGTATTGCTGCCAACTCTGCTGATGAGGTTTCCATGGGCTCTTCCCTCGCTGTATTTTAAAGAAGGGAGAAAATTGCTGCAGTTTTGAGTTAGTTATAAGATCAATGTGCACTCAAATTGGCTAGTCATTCACCAGGCACAAAGTCACAAAAGAAAATCCAAGGATGGTGGAAATGTCTGTCAACATATTAAAGAGGAGAAACAAGGAACTACAGATGCTGATTTGCAAAAAAAAAAAGACAAGAGTGCTGCAGTAACTCAGTGGGTCAGGCTGCATCTCTGGAGAACACATCTAGGTGATGTTTCAGCTTGGGACTCTTGTTCAGACTCAGGTGTCTGAGGGAGTCTGAAGAAGGGTCCCAACCTGAAACGTCACCTATCCAAATTCTCTAGAGATGCTGCTTGACCTGCTGAGTTACTGCAGCACTTTGTGTCTTTTTAAAAAAACATATGAAAGAGATAAGGAACAGTAGACGGGTTAATATTTTGAGTACACAATCTTCCAGAAGAATTAGCAATGGATGTAGTGATGCTCTTGACCATTCTACACTGAAGAATACAAGGCTACAATGATTGAAGAGGCACGCAATGCCATTTGCTGGTTCCTAATCCAATAGTTTCTCTTTCACTTATCCCTCACTCACTCCTGCCGGTGTACAGGGCAAACACACAGCTGGGTGAAGAGAGAATGCAACTTGTGCATGCTGGAAACATTTTCAGAACCATGTGTTTGCACATCATCTCAACTTTCCAGAGTGAAGGATGCCCAACCACAGCTCAGTAACAGTTAAATCTACAAGCAAGGAATTACAGATGCTGATTTACAAAATAAGACACACAGTACTGGAGTAACTCAGCAGGTTTGGCAGCATCTTAGGAAAAGATAGACACAAAATGCTGGAGTAACTCATCGGGTCAGGAAGAATCTCCGGAGGAAAGGAATAGGTGACGTTTCGGGTCGGAGGCCTTCTTTAGAAGAAGGATTCTGACCCAAAAAGCAAGTCTGAAGGATTCTGACCCCAAAATGTTACCTATTCTTTTTCTCCAAGGATTCTGCCTGACCTGCAGTTACTCCAGCATTTTGTGTCTATCTTTGGTATCCACCAGCATCTGCAGTTCCTTCCTACAACATCTCAGGAGAATATGGATCGGTGACATTTCGGGTTGAGACCCTTCTTCAGACTGATTCGGGTAATTTTAAATCAGTCTGCAGAAGGGTCTTGACCCGAAACATCGCCTTTCCATGTTCTCCTGAGATGCTGCCTGACCTGCTGAGTTACTCAAACACTGCGTCAGTAACTGTTAACTTCAACCCGCTGGCTTAAAGCAGGGAAAAGCCCCTCTGTATGGCCTCATTCCAGTATTAGAGGTTTGCAACTTGCATCACTGCTTGTGTCTGGCATGGGAACTAATTTGAAACCAGCAATCACCAATTCTGCACTCATCCTTTTTGTACTGTATTGCATTGTTTATTGTCACGTGTACCGAAATGTAGTGAAAATTCTCTCCAATGGTATCCAATTCCACAGAGTGTGTACCCTGTAACCGTGCTCAAAATTCACACGTTTCAGCACTGTGCATCGCATCGGACTCTGTCTGTTCCATGCCTGGCTTTAGTAACATACCCCAGGAAAGGTACACTAGTGTAGGAAGGAACTGCAGATGCTGGTTTCAGACTGAAGAAAGGTCTCGACCCGAAACAACACCTATTCCTTTTCTCCAGAGATGCTGCCTGACCTGCTGAGTTATTCCAGCATTTTGTGTCTATCTAAAGATACATAGGTGTCAAGGAGAATGCACAGCAGCCGCACTGGAATTATATCCACAAAATGTGGGAAAAGCTATGTCTCTTCAAAAGGGCAATAGATAATTAATGCAAGATTGGTGTTAGGCAAGTATATATGGAACAGGTGTTTTAGTGGAACGATGGCAGGGGTCTAAATAACTGATTTAGGAGGGAATTACAATCACACCCAATGCTCCATGCCCACGCTATGTGAAAATATGTCTAAACTAAATAGTGGGGGGGGGGGGGGGGGGGGGGGTGGAGATAAACTGGAGATATAAGGATGGAGTTAAAGGGAAAGAAAGTAAAAGAAAAGTTACGAAAGACACGAGAATTAACGGGGCAGAAAGCTCAGGAAAGGATAGGAATCGATGTGAAGGGTGAGGGGAGTAATGGATTAAATGTATTATATATGAATGCGCGAAGTATAAGAAATAAAGTGGATGAGCTTGAGACTCAGTTAGAAATTGGCAAGCATGATGTTGTGAGAATTACAGAGACATGGCTGCAAGAGGACCAGGGCTCGGAACTGAATATTCAAGGGTATACATCCTATCGAAAAGACAGACAGGTGGGCAGAGGGGGTGGGGTAGCTCTGTTGGTGAGGAATGAAATTCAGTCCCTTGCGAGGGGTGACATAGAATCAGGAGATGTAGAGTCAGTATGGATAGAACTGAGGAATTGTAAGGGTAAAAAGACCCTAATGGGAGTTATCTACAACCCCCAAACATTAGCCTGGAGATAGGGCGCAAGTTGAATATAGAGTTGAAATTGGCATGTCGCAAAGGTAATGCTACGGTTGTTATGGGAGATTTCAACATGCAGGTAGACTGGGAAAATCAGGTTGGTGCTGGACTGTGGGTTTGTGGAGTGCCTCCGTGATGGATTCTTAGAACAGCTTGTACTAGAGTCAACCAGGGAGAAAGCAATTCTAGATTTAGTGTTGGGTAATGAACCGGATTTGATAAGGGAACTCGAGGTAAAGGAGCCATTAGAAGGTAGTGACCATAATATGATAAATTTTAAGCTACAGTTTGAGAGGGAGAAGGAAAAATTCGAAGTGTCGGTATTACAGTTGAACAAAGGGGACTATGGAACCATGAGGGAGGAACTGGCCAAAGTTGACTGGAAAGATACTCTAGCAGGGATGACAGTGGAACAACAATGGCAGGTATTTCTCGGAATAATATAGAAGGTGTAGGATCAGCTCATTCCAACGAGGAAGAAAGATTCCACGAGGAGTAAGGGGTTACTGTGGCTGACAAGGGAAGTCAGGGACAGTATAAAAATAAAAGAGAAGTACAACATAGCAAAGATGAGCAGGAAGCTAGAGGATTGGGAAACTTTTAAAGAGCAACAGAAGATAACTAAAAAGGCAATAGGGGGAGAAAAGATGAGATACGAAGGTAAGCTAGCCAAGAATATAAAGGAGGATAGTAAAGGCTTCTTTAGGTATGTGAAGAGGAAAAAATTAGTTAAGACCAAAGTTGGACCCTTGAAGACTGAAACAGATTAATTTATTATGGGGAACAAGGAAATGGCAGACGAGTTGAACAGGCACTTTGGTCCGTCTTCACTAAGGTAGACACGAACAATCTCCCTGATGCCAGAGGAACTAAGGTGACGGAAGAACTGAAGGAAATTCACATTAGGCAGGAAATGGTGTTGGGTAGACTGATGGGACTGAAGGCTGATAAATCCCCAGGGCCTGATGGTCTGCATCCCAGGGTACTTAAGGAAGTGGCTCTAGAAATCGTGGACGCATTGGTGATCATTTTCCAATGTTTTATAGATTCAGTATCAGTTCCTATGGATTGGAGGGCAGCTAATGTTATCACACTTTTTAAGAAAGGTGGGAGATATAAAACAGGGAATTATCCACCAGTTAGCCTGACATCGGTGGTGGGGAAGATGCTGGAGTCAATTATAAAAGATGAAATAGCGGCACATTTGGATAGCAGTAACAGGATCGGTCCAAGTCAGCATTTACGAAAGGGAAATCATGCTTGACTAATCTTCTGTAATTTTTTGAGGATGTAACAACTAGAAAAATGGACAATGGAGAGCCAGTGGACGTGGTGTACCTGGACTTTCAGAAAGCATTTGATAAGGTCCCACATAGGATATTAGTGGGCAAAATTAGGCCACATGGTATTGGGGATAGGGTACAGACATGAATAGAAAATTGGTTCGCAGACACGAAACAAAGATTAGGGATTAACAGGTCCCTTTCAGACTGGCAGGCAGTGACTAGTGGGGTACCGCAAGACTCGGTGCTGGGACTTCAGCTATTTACAATATACATCAATGATTTAGATGAAGGGATTCAAAGTAACATTAGCAAATTTGCAGATGACACAAAGCTGGGTGGCAGTGTGAACTGTGAGGAGGATGCTATGAGGATGCAGGGTGATTTGGACAGGTTGGGTGAGTTGGCAGATGCATGGCAGATGCTGTTTAATGTGGGTAAATGTGAGGTTATCCACTTTGGTGGCAAAAACATAGGCAGATTATCTGAATGGTGTCAAGTTGGGAAAAGGGGAAGTACAAAGAGATCTGGGGTCCTTGTTCATCAGTCACTGAAAGTAAGCATGCAGGTACAGCAGGCAGTGAAGAAAGCTAATGGCATGTTGGCCTTCATAACAAGAGGAGTTGAGTATAGGAGCAAAGAGGTCCTTCTGCAGTTCTATAATGAGACCACAACTGGAGTATTGTGTGCAGTTTTGGTCTCCAAATTTGAGGAATGCCATTCTTGCTATTGAGGGAGTGCAGCGTAGGTTCACGAGGTTAATTCCCGGGATGGCGGGACTGTCATACGTTGATACAATGGAGCGGCTGGGCTTGTATACTCTGGAATTTAGAAGGATGAGAGGGATTGTTATTGAAACATATAAGATTATTAAGGGATTGGACACGCTAGAGGAAGGAAACATGTTCCCGATGTTAGGGGAGTCCAGAACCAGGGGCCACAGTTTAAGAATAAGGGGTAGGCCATTTAGAACGGAGATGAGGAAAAACGTTTTCACCCAGAGAATTGTGAATCTGTGGAATTCTCTGCCGCAGAAGGCTGTGGAGGCCAATTCTCTGGATGCTTTCAAGAGAGAGTTAGATAGAGCTCTTAAAGATAGCGGAATCAGGGGATATGGTGAGAAGGCAGGAACGGGGCACTGAATATGGATGATCAGCCATGATCACAGTGAATGGCTCTGCTGGCTTGAAGGGCCGAATGGCCTACTCCTGCACCTATTGTCTAAATTAATGTTAGGACAGTTGTGCACCTACTCTAGTGCAGTCATGTTTAATGGTGCGGTGTTGTGCGTAGTACCTGCCGCCCAGTCACGCAGCACACGCCTACCTGCGGCCTCCTCAGATGCCAGGGCTGCTGCTGCTGTTGTTGCTGCCCTGGATTCCTCCTCTAGCACGGCCAGGCGGGCTGCTTTCTCAGCGGCAGCCGCCACTGCCAGCTCCTCAGGGGACAGCCCCAGCTCGCCCAGGGTCTCATGCCGACTGTCTGCCAGCAGCTCACGAGGGGGAAGGAGCTGTTCCTGCTGCAGGCTGACTGTGGGCTGTGCCTGCACAGCTGGGGCACTGGGCATCGGGACACCCTCTGCTGCTGTCTGAGGGGTTACTTCCATGTTTTCCGCTGCAGCTGATGAGTTCGGAGGCAGTATCTGTAGAGTGGTGTGGCCCACCGTCGCCACAGAACCCTGCACACCACTGTTAGACTGAGCTTCAGGCAACGGGACCGACTGTGGGGAGACAAAAATAAACGATCAGTGGTTTCTCTTAACCATCTCATTGTGACACTGAAGAACCAGATTTCATTTCAATTGTAAATTAATCCCAACACAAACTAGGATATTTGGCATTTCAATTAATACTCTCTCAAACTTCCACGGGTGTACGATAGAGAGCACAATGATCGGTTGCATCACGGCCTGGTTCGGTAACTCAAATGCCTAGGAATGAAGGAGACTACAGAGAGTGGTGGACACTGCCCGGTCCATCACAGGTACTGACCTCCTCACCATTGAAGGGATCTACAGGAGGCGCTGCCTCAAAATTACAGCCAGCATCATCAGAGACCCACACACCATGCTCTCATCTCGCTGCTACCATCGGGAAGAAGGTACAGGAGGCTGAAAAGTGACCTCCAGGTTCAAGAACAGCATCTTCCCTGCTACCATCAAGCTCTTCAACACTGCACAACACTAACCTCAGCAACTATGATCTTCTAAGGACTGTGTATTTGGTTGCACTGTAGACCAGTTTTGCACTATTATGATTACCTAGTATTATGGCTATTAATTTATAGTCCTATCGACTGTTATATATTTATCCATGTGTATGGGCCTGTTAAATTGCAGCAAAAATGTCATTGTTCCATTATTGGAACATAACAATCAAACATTTTTGACTCTCTAGATAAAGGATTTCAACTTTTTGCTCTTAATCATCTCATGGATTTTATTTTAATTGTAAATTAGTCACAACACACTTGTTAAAAGCATCAGGAAATATCCCCGAGGAAATAGAGCTGAAATCTCAAGTGCCTATTTGTCAGCTCCTCAAAACTGTACAGGAATTGAGGGGGCCGGGAATATTAGTGGTACCTAAGTTTTGGAGCACTGGTTCATGGAACCAATTGTGGAAGGAAGATAGGAAGATAAGAATGAAAATCATTCATATCAAAGAAAAGACAATAAAAAACATTTAGAAACAAGAAACTGTAGATGCTGATTAATGCTTCTACAGGACACAAAATGCTGGACTAACTCAGCGGGTGAGGCAGCTTCTCTCAAGATCATGCATAGGTGATGTTTCGGATTGAGAGCCTTTTTCAGACCCAAAGTGTCCCGACACATAACGTCACCTATCATCCAGAGATGCTGCCTGACCTGCTGAGCTACTCCAGCATTTTGTGTCCTTCCGTACAATTCATGCTTGTAATCAAAATCAGCACATTTAGTAATATAATCATGGTGGGAACATATATACAGACAACTAACACTGACTGATATGCGCTTCTGTTGATCTACCATGGTGATCGTGCTCCTGTGAAAGGCTAAATGGAGGGAGAGGTGGAATTCTAACATTTCAAACGTTTTTTAAGCCAGTATGTAGATAGTCCGAGATGGTTATGGGGCAGCAGTGGACTAGGGAATTTAGCCAGGCTAGTGGCTGAAGTGTCACGGGTAGAATATTTTGTAGATAGGGCTCAATGCAATTTTGGAAAGAGAGGATGGTCTGGGAATTAAAGTCTCAAATTGGGAGAAGACTGATTTTAATATCATTGAATATGGCATCAGTGAAACGGTGAAAGTTTAGGGACAACATTTTAACATAAGGGTGAAAGGTAAGGACAGCAAGTCTAAGGGATGCCCAAAGTCTTGTCACTAATTCCACCTTGCTGCCTTCTTCAGTTTAGTTCTGGTTGAGGGATTGTTTCTAAATTATCACATAATCGCACCTCCAATGTTAAATCCTTCTTTAGACCTTAGAGATACAGCGTGGAAACGGGCCCTTCAGCCCAGCGATCTCTGTACATTAGCACAATCCTACACACTAGGGACAATTTTACCAAGCCAATTAACCTACAAATCTGTACGTCTTTGGAGTGTGGCAGGATTCCGAAGCACCTGGAGAAAACCCATGCGGTCACAGGGAGAACGAGCAAACTCCGTAAAGACCACTCATAATCAGGATTGAACCCGGGCCTCTGGCGCTGTAAGGCAGCAACTCTACTGCTGCACAACTATGCCACTCTTCCTTCAATCCACTTGCTGAAAATTCTTATTTGTACCTCATTGATCACCAGAATGCCATTCTAGAGCATAACTCAGAGGCTTCCAACGTGGACTTTACTTCAATACTCCATTGTCTACATCCTAATGTAACCCACAAGGGTGTTTGCTGACCCAATCCTGAGCAATGCTCACTTTCATAGAACAGTAGAGCACAGGAACAGGCCCTTGAGTGCACAATGTGGAAACAAAGAACTGCAGATGTTGGTTTATACCAAAGATTGACACAAAGTGCTGGATTAATTCAGTAACTTCTTCAGAACCGACCCGAAACGTCACCCATCCATTTTTTCCAGAGATGTTGCCTGATCCACTGAGTTACTTTGTGTCTACCTTTGATCCAGAAAGTCTGTGTCAAACATGACACCAAGTTAAGCTAATCTCCTCACCTGCACATGGTCCATATCCCTCCATTCCCTGCATATCTATGTGCCTATCTAAAAGCATCTTAAACAGCACGATTGTATCTGCTTCCAATACCACCACTGGCAGTGCTTTCCAGGCACCCGCTGTGTAAAAGCCTCTATGTAAAAAAACTTGCTCTGCACATCTCCTTTACTTGGAGAACACGGTCATATATCTTATTTGAAGGCTGGTGCTGACAGTACAACATTGTCAAATAATGAAGTGCCAGGCTAGAATCAATTTCAGTCTCAAGAGATACAGCGTGGAAATAGGACATTTGGCCCACTGAGTCCACGCCGAATAATGTTCATCCATAAACTATGTGTAGGAAAGAACTGCAGATGCCATTCCTTCTCTCCAGAGATGCTGCCTGTCCCGCTGAGTTACTCCAGCATTTTGTGTGTATCACCCATTCACTAGTTCTATCCTGCACACTAGGGACAATTCACAGAAGCCAATTAATCTAGATGTCTTTGGAATGTGGGAGGAAACCAGAGCATCGGGCGAAAACCCACGCAGTCACAGATAAATCATGCAAACTCCGTACAGACAGCATCCGTAGTTGGGAGCGAACCCGGATCTCTGGCACTCTAAGACAGCAACTCTACTGTTGCGCTACGCCTAAATTAAATTATTTAATTAAAGAGTTTAAGCACTTTTCTTGTGCAGGATCACAGCTTTCCTACCTGTGTGGAGGGGCCAGGCACGGGTGTGGATTGCGTTACCGTGGTGACTGCGCCACTCTGAGCTGTGGAAGCAGTGGTTGCGGTGTTATTTGTTCCTGTTGTCGCAGTTTCACCGTGCACACTTTCAGGGAGGCCTTGTGCATTCAAGGCGGTAGGCTGGACTGCAAAATACAGAGAAGGGAAAATGTCGGAGATACAGAAAATTAGGTTAGACATGGCTTCAATGTTAAGATTTAATTTAGCACACTGCAGACCTGTAACAGAACATGGAACAGTACAGTACATGAACAGGTCCTTCTGCCCACCACGTCCATGCTTAACTAATCTCCTCTGCCTGCACTGGATCTATATCCCTCCATTCCCTGCTTATCCATGTCCCTGTCTAAAAGCCTCTAAAATGTCACTATTGTAATTGCCTCCACCTCTATCCCCGGCAGCACGTTCCAGTCACCCATTGCCCTCTATGATTAAAAAAAACTTGTCCCGCACATCTCATTTAAACCTTCCCCTTTTGGTTTATAGCTATGTCCTCTAATCTTTGTCATTTCTAACCTGAGAAAAGGTTTCCGACTATCTACTCTATCTATGCCTGTCATAATTTTATATACTTATATCAGGTCTCACTTCAACTTCCGGCATTCCAGGGAAAACAATCCAAGCTTGATTTTAATGATAACCATAGCATCACTTAATTGTTATGAAAGCCCTATTTGGTTCGGTAGTGTAGCTTAGGGAATGGAAATTTGTTGCCTTTACAGTTCAGGCAAATGCAGTTGACTCTCAACCACCCCCCTTCTCAGTTCCCATACGATACGATACAATTAGGAATGAAACATAAACAGCAGCATCCACACCAAGAGCAGGAATAAAGTCTCAGTCTGAAGAAGCGCCCCAACCCAAAATGTCACCTGTCCATTCCTTCTACAGATGCGGCCTGACCCGTTGAGTTATTCCAGCATTTTGTGCTATGCTCATCATTCCAGCATCTACAGTTTCTTGTGTCAGCAGAATAAATTGGCATGTTGTGCGCTGAATATGATATTTCTGTTTACAATTTACAGCAGACACAGTGTGGAGAATGGGGAAGTAAGATTGGGTGGGGGACATGAGGCACGAGGGAGATGCAAAGAGGTCCAATGTGATTTACACAAGTTTGGCAAGTGTGCAAATGCGGCATAATGTGGATAAATATGAGCAGATGCACTTTAGTAGGAAGAAAAGTCACATTATATGAATGGTGATTGATTGGTAGAATGGAAGGTGCAACCAGACTTGAGTGAACAAGTGCACCAGTCGTTGTAAAGAAGCAGGTCAGGTGGAGTTAGCAGACAGGAAGGCAAGTGATATATTGAACTACAGTAGCAAGATGCCTTGTGTAGCTGTACAGGGCGTTGATAAGATTCCATTTGGAATTACGTGTACAGTATATCTTTGGGCTCTTGATCTAAGGAGAGAACATTCTTGCAATGGAGGGAGTGTAATGGTGGTTTAGCAGATTAAAATTCTGCGAGGGCAGGGTCAACAGATGAGGTGGGAGTTATTGATTAGGCTTATGTGCACGGTAGTGTGGGGATCTCATAAAATTCTAACATAATGAAACAGACCAAATATTCCTTATGGCTGGAGAAGTGGAGGAAACAATCTCAAGATACAGGATAAGGCATTCGGGACAGAGCTCAGGAGAAATGTCTTCACCCAGATGGTGTTAGCCTTTGGAATTCTACAACAGAGAAGGCAGTGGAGGCCACGATTAATAATATTCTAGAAGGAGGTAGATATGTTTCTTAGTGCTAATGTGGTCAAGGGATTTGAGAATGCCGTACAGGGAATTGAAGTATGTCGGAAGGAACTGCACATGCCAGTTTAAACTGAAGATAGACACAAAATGCTGGAGTAATTCTGCGGGACAGGCAGCATTTCTGGAGATTCGTTCTCTCCAGAGATGCTGCCTGTCCTGCTGAGTTACTCCAGCATTTTGTGTCTATCTCAGTGAATTGAAATAGACAATCATTTACTGATTGGTGGGCCAGGGTCAAATTACCTATTCAACCCTAATTTCTGCAAAGCTTTCTCATAATTAAAAGTAAAAGGAATCAAACTTCATAATTTGGCCTCTCATTGGATAATTAATCGCCCTAAATACACGTCATTAAAAACCTACATGCAACGAATAAACACGAGGTAAGTAATAAACCTGAAGTCATAAGGAAACCATTTAACAATCAGCCTGTTGCACCATTCAGTTAAATGGAGACCGAGCTAAATACTACTATTGTTCATCGTAACGTGATGAACAATTGTATTTCCCCCCAGAAAAAAGAACAAAGTGCTGGAGTAACTCAATGAGTCAGGCTGAGTCTCTGGAGAACATGGATAGGTGACGTTTCGGGTTGGGGCATCTTCTTCAGATACGAAACAGCGTTTATCCAAATCCCCCAGAGATACCCGATCCGCTGAGTTACTCAAGTACTTTGTGTCTTATTTTGAAAACCAGCATCTGCAATTCTGTGTCTCCTCGCGACCTGACTTGACTTTGACTCTTGAAATTTGCTGTTGCCTTGTTAAAGGGTTAAATAATCTACCTGAGAGACCATGGTCGGCCAAATAGCTTGACCCTGTGCTCTGTGATCCAACGAACGTGACAGAGCTAGCATCTGGTTCCTTGTGTCTGGTATTAGTCCCAACACCCTGATTCCTTGAGTGCACTCACCCTGATTTGCCGCAATGTTTGCTGTGGTGGTTGTAGACGTATTGGTGGTATTAGTGTCCATGGTCTCATGTGGAGGATTCGAACACCTAACTGGTGCTTCTATCAGCTTGAGCTGCTGGGTCTGAGTCTCTGACGTTACGGTGGAAGGCCGAGAGGCTGTGATCAAAGTGGATCCCGAGTTCACGAGCTGCTGGGCCTGCTGTGTCACCACGCCACTGGGAGCAGCCACGATTGTCACCCTGTTCGGCTCAGAAGCAGGCTGGAAGAATTTCAGACAAAGGTGAGAGATGGGCAAATAAAGACAATATCTCACAAAGACTATTTTTTAATTTTAGAAATACAGCATGGAAAAAGACCCTTCTGCCCACCAAGTCCACGCCGGCCATCTATCACCGTTCACACTAGTTCTATGTTATCCCACTTTCTCATCCACTCCCTGCACACTAGTGGCAATTTACAGAGGCCTATTAACTTACATATCCGTATGTCTTCGGGAAGTGGGGAAGAAACTGAAGCAACTGGAGGACACCCACAGGGAGAACGTGCAAACTCCACAGAGCACCCGAGGTCAGAATTGAACCCGGGTCTATGGAGCTGTGACGCAGCATCTCTAACTGTTTAGTCACTGCACTTCAACTATTTTAACCCAATAGGAGAAACTGAGAAGTGACTTTACTTAATAGGCTTGATAAATGGCTAGGTTTTTTTTTTACACGTACCAATGTATACATCATACTATACATAATATAATCAAGTCAATAGGTAGAGTAAAGGGGAAGATACAGAGTGCAGAATATAGTTCTCAGCACTGCCGCGCACCCGTTTTAGAGATGTAGGTGCTTTTGGACTAAAAGAAAATGCATTGCATGCAATGATATGAAATGCAAATATCAGACTGTGGGCTCAGCTATCTACTCTGTTATGGCTGGCTATTCACTCGGAATGAAAACAAGCAAGTGCACCTGATAAACCTGCAGATATGGATAAATGCAGGAACAGAACTGGGCTCAACTGAAACACAATCAAAAAGCCTATCATTAAATTATCCCTGAACCATGCAGGGCCACATGTAAGTGCGCAAACACACAATAACATGCACAGTATATAATGCTGAAATGTGACCAACAATTTTTTGAGAATGTCACAAAAAGGGGTTATGATGTTGTTTTTTTTGTTGCTTTATTTGGGGGGGGGGGGGGGGGATGAAAGAGGGGAAAAGAATGAAATGCAAAAGGAATTGGAAACCAATGTTCAGTTTATAATGTCAATAGCTTGTGGACAAGCAGATTAATCCTTCTCTGGAATGACCATAGCTGGTGTACCTGCGATTCTGGGCCTCATTACATACTGAGATGGGGAGAAATGTCTGCTGGCAGGGAAGATGGCAGATCAAGCCTGCATCTTCTGGCTCCACATTCAAGTTAGTATATTATTATAACCAAGCTTCGTTGGTTGCACTGTAACAGTTTGTCAGGATGAGTGAGTGCAGAAATAAGTGGTCCAATGCTCGTTCTTGCCACCACTTTGCTTAACATTTATTTCACGCTTTGTTGATTCTATTTCTATGTTACTTGTCGTGCCACTAAGGTAGTTGATATTTCTGGTATTTAATCAATAAAACTCATTGAACTGGGGGATTTGAACACTTAAAACAGCCAGACCAACATCTAGGGTGCAGAGTTTATTTCAATTACTTTACATTTAAGTGGGTTTCGGAGGCTTTTAGATAGGCAAATGGATATGCAGGCAATGAGGTATATGGATCACATGCAAGCAGCGGAGATTAGTGTAACTTGGCATCGTGTTCGGCACAGACATTGTGGGCCGAAGGGCCTGTTCCTGTGCTGTACTATTCTTATAAAGTTTTATGACTCCAGGAATATGTTGCTGGTAAAATCCAACTTTCGATTCACAGTCCAAATTAAAACAAGGTTTTTTCAATTAAAAAATGGTATTGTCTAATCTCCTGTGAGGTTTGGGGAGGTTGATATATTCCACACTTTGTAGTTTCTGCAGGTGTTCTCCGCATCAGAACATCCAGCCTTACATGAATCTCCAACTGGATTATGGATTCATTTGGAAAATGAATTAATGCTGTAGCTCAGAACAAAATGGGATGTGATGGGATGAGAGTGTAGAATGCAGTGAAACAGCTCTGGTTACGTTCCTACCTGAAGAGCAATGATGGGAGCTGTGGAGGTGGCTCCAGTTACGGCAGTGAGTTTCTGAGAGGTATTGGAGGATACACCGATTACCTGCCCGGCAAGGTTGGTGATGGTGCCAAGGGTTGCCATGGAAGTGTTGAGGGTGGGCAATACAGTAGACACTCCTGCTAGTGTGGTGCCCATTGTCCCCAATGTATTGACATCTAAGAAACAAGTTAAAAATCAGTCAATAGAAATAACATAAGGACAAGTTACAATCAATTCTAATCCTAAATAAAAATATTGCATTCAAATCAAAGTGCCCCAAGACCCTTTAAAAATATTTGTCGATTTTCCCCCCCCCGTAAGTTTTGGTCAACCTCCATTTTGTTCATCTGGCTGGACACCTGAACCAATAGGAACAAACTCATGTTCTGTGACAATGTGGACCCTGTACCAAGCCTTTTGGTGGGATCAGGCTGGTCCCAGATCTCCTGGCTATCTACTATTTCTCCCTGGTAGACATCATATATTTACACAAAGTTATTTGTCAGTGCATGATAACTCAACCTTGCCCCTTGTCACTTTTTTCCCCAATGTCAGATATGTTTGAGTAGGTTGTCTAATAATCTTGCAAACCTCTTGCTACCATCCACTGGCCCATGTTTGCAGAGACAACTTCAATACCACCTGGAATCCAGCAAGCAAGTCAAACATGAGATCTTAATCTCATGAGGGTAGATCTGATACAAGTCAAGAATCAAGAGTCAAAAGTATTTTATTATTATATGACCCAAAACGGAACAATTAAATTCTTACTTGCAGCAGCACAACAGGTATGTAAACATAGTACTCTGTAAACACCAGAACAAACATATGGGTGATACGGGTGAAGTAGGCCACCTTTGCAAACCATCTTGGGGGATCCCATACTTCACATTCAATCAAATTAATTCTCAAATTGCCTTCTCTCCATGAGCATTCTCAATTACATGTCTGGGGTCTCAATGGTTTTAAATGGTGTCAATAGATAGCTCAACAAAATTTGGGTAGGTTAGGATTTTATACCTTGGAGTGAAGGAGGCTGAGGGGGGAGACGTGTATAAAATCATGGAAGGACTAGATAGGGTGATTTTTTTCCTAGGATAGGGAAATCATGAACCAGAGGGCATAGAGTGAGGAAGGTGAGATTGGAAATATTTAATAGGAACCAAAGGGACAACCTTTTCCACAGAGGGTGGTAGATATATGGAACGAGCTGCCGGAGAAAGTAGTAGTGGTAGGTGCAATAACAACATTTAAAAAACACTTGGATAGGTATATGTAGAGGAAAGATTTAGAGGGTTACAGGCCAAATAAGGGCAAATGAAACTCGCATATATGGGGAAAGGAACAGCAGATGCTGGTTTACACAAAAGGACACAAATTGCTGGAGTCACGCAGTAACTCTAGAGAACATGGATAGGTGCCGTTTCGAGTCAGGACTCTTCTTCAGACCGATTCCGTCAGAAGGAAGGTCCCGACCTGAAATGTCACCTCTCCATGTTTTCCAGAGATGCCATGTGTCCTCTTGAGTAACTGTAGCACTTTGTGTCCTTAAGCGTAGATGGGGCATCTTTGTCGGCATGGATGAGTTGGGCCGAAGAACCTGTTTCTGTACCGTATAACTCTTGTCCAAACAAAGCATGCATTCCAGAAGTACATACCAGTGGTGCCTTTCACTACCAAAGTGGTGAGTGCCGGTTTGGTGGTAGACACGGTTACTGGGGTGATCAACCTGACTCCACTCATCGGCGTCCCAGAGATTGTGCGTAGTATAGTGCCAGGCTGTCCTGCCGCACCCTTCAGCAACACCTGCCCAGCGTGGAGGGTGGGTTCACATGAGAATGGGGAGAGGAAGGGAAGATCAGAAACAAGATGTTAAAGTGTAATTACTTAAACACAAATTTCATTTCTTACCAAAAGGATGGTTATGATTTGAAATTGCCCCCACTTAGGTTAAATTATAAACAACAGAGATACAACACGGTGACCCACCGAGTCAGCGCCGACCATCGATCACCCATCCACATTAGTTCTATGTTATTCCACTTTCGCATCCACTCCCTGCACACTGAGGGCAATTTACAAAGGCCAATTATAAGTCTTTGGGGTGCTCCGGTTTCCTCTCACATCCCAAAGACGTGCATCCTGTAAGTCTGTGTCCTAGATGGCTGCCGTGAAGAGAGAGTGGACGCTGGCGCGCTTTGGCTGCCGCTGCTCTCTCTTCACATTGTGTTTTTGATTTTCTGTTTTTGGATTGAATTATGTTTTTAATTTGTGTCTCTGTGATGTCTTTATTACTTATTTTATTCCGATTATATGTTTTTATTCCGATTATCTATGTAAGGTGTCCTTGAGATGTCTGAAAGGCGCCCATTAAATAAAATTTATTATTATTATTATTATGTTTGTAGGTTAATTGGCCTCTGTAAATTGCTTCAAGTATTTAGCATGTGGATGCAAAAGTAGGGTAACATAGAACTAGTGTGTGAATGGTCGGCATGAACTCGATGAGCAGAAGGTCCTGTTTCCATTCTTTATCCCTAAAATCTCACATCCGTCCATCTTGAGTGTCCGTCCGTCCCGATGTCAGAGTTTCAAGCATCCCGACGAGAGGGCCTGTACATCTGGCTATCCGTAGCGGAGACTGTGGAGGGTTCATGGCCCCGACCACGGATGAACAAAGGAGGAGGACTGACAAAGTTATTGCCTTCCACCACATTGAAGAATGTTGATTCCACTGTGGTGGATGTTCATTGTGTATTGTGCTTTTTTTGTTTGTATGGCTGCATGGTAAGTCAAATTCCGCTGTATGGTGCATGTGGCAATAAATGTGACCTTGAACTTGAAATCTAAAGTAAATAATTATTCACAGCAGCAAGTAAGCAATGCTAACCTGGGTCAGTCCTTGTCCTTGCAGTTTAGGCACAGCAGTGATGAATTTTGTTGGTGTCCCTGTTCCAGACGTCATTACTTTCGTGGTGATGATTGTAATTGGTGATTTTATGCCAGCAGTCCCTGTGACACCTTAAAATTAGGAAGAAGAGCAGTAACATTAAAATTACTAATTGCACCCTAAGACTTGAACTTCTCTGTTACTTGATAAACTAATTCATTTCATTTTAGTGCTGGAAGAACTCAGATTTGGGGTTAAACATCTGTGAAGGCAAGGGATAGATGACATTTCAGGCTAAAACCTGCACTAGGACTGAGAGTGTAGAGGGAATATAGTCATTATATGAGTGAAAGGGAGAGATGAGACAGAATATGGTAGGTGATGTGGAACTAGATCTGGGGGAGGGATGGAGGAGTTAAATTTAGTTTATTGTCACGTGTACGGAGGTACAATGAAAAGCTTTTTGTTGTGTGCTATCCAGTCAGCGAAAAGACTATACATGATTACAATCGAGCCATCCACAGTGTACAGATACAGGATAAAGGGAATAATGTATAGTGCAAGATAAAGTCCAGTAAATTCCAAGGGTCACCAATGAGATAGATGCTTGGACAGATCCATGGATAGGAAAAGTTTAGAGGGATATGGGCCAGATGCAGGCAAAAGGGACTAAACATAGAAAATGGACTAGCTCAGACAGCATGGGTGAGTTGGGCCGAAGGGCCAGCTTTCAAGCTGTATAGTTCTATGACAATATGATTTCTGGCATTTTCCAATGACTGATGAAATATTAGCCAGTGTATACTTTCCTGCTTTCTGTCTCCTGCCTTCCTTGACTGGTGGTGTGACATTTATATATTTATAATCCTCTGGATCTTCTGCAGAATACAGGGAATTTGGGCAGATGACAGTAAAAACCATGCACCATTCCCTCAGATGCTAGGAGATAAGCTATCAGGTCCAGGAAACAAGACACAAAGTGCTGGAGTAACTCAGAGGGTCAGGCAGCACTTCTGGAGAACATGGACAGGTTACGTTTCGGTTTGGGATCCAGACTCTTTTCAGACAGTCTGATACAGATACATCTACATTAAAATAGAGCAGCAGTCATCACTTTTCCATACCTGTAGTGCTGGGCTGTGATATAAGTGCAGACATTGGGATAGTTTTGAGAATGGTGGTGGCTGGTTTTGAAGAGGCAGGCGACATGTTACCAAGGCTCATGAGCGTCTGCTTTAGGCCCACATTACCCGCTTGGGAGGTGGTGATGATGGTGGCAGGCTTCCCATCTGCAGACGTAACGAGCTTTAAAATGGTTGCCCCTGGAGGCAGTTGACCTTTGGTCTGTTGAATTGAAAAAAAGGTACAAACAGACCATCTGCTAGTCAGCTACACGAGGATGAATTCATCATGATAAAGCAATTTGTAGGCTGGTCCCGTAAAGTTGGCATCACAAATCCATATGACAGAATTGCCAGAACAGTAACAACAGATGGTCATTCTATAACAAACTGAATTAGTGAAGATCTTGTAACTGGCCGGAAAATTATGCAAATTACAATTTTAAACGTGACATATAGATTTTAATATAAAGCAGCAAACATAAATATATTTTTAAAAGACACAAAGTGTTGGAGTAACTCAGTGGGTCAGGCAGTATCGCTGGAGAAAACGGATGGATGACATTTCAGGTTGGGACATTTCTTGTGTATCTTCTTAGATATATTGGTTTTAATCAAAGCAGAAAGAAGGGATATTAAATACACTACACCTAAGGCCTCCACGCTGGTTTTTGAGGGACTCCCATCTTATATTACTAAAAGTCTGTTCTTGACCGGTTTTGGCCATCTGTGCTGCGATTTCCGAGAGAACGCCGCCACCTACGGCCGTCATTTTTGGCCACCTCGCTCAGAGCCCCCCTCCGCCGTATGTGTGCCGAGGATTTTTCCCGTTGATGAGAAATGCCAGAGATATTAATGATTTTACAAAATTCCCCATTCTCTCTGCTGCCCCTGCTGGCGGCAGGGGGGAGGGACTATAAAACCAGGAAGTGGTGTGCCTCAATCAGTGTCTGCAAGCTGGAGGAAGGCAGAGGGTCACATTTCTCTGAGCTGTGAATAACACTGAACACATGTCAACTCAAATGTAAGTGTCCTTAGTGGTTCTAAAACGCTTGCAGAATGTGTCTATTGGTTCTAAAATGTTTGCAAAAAGTGTTTATTGGTTCTAAAATGTTTGCAAAAAGTGTCTCTTTTGGTTCTACAATGCTTGCAGAATGTGTCTTTTTTGGTTCTAAAATGTTTTTTAGGTTCTCCCCCTCCTTTCCTCTCCCCCCCCCTCTCCTCTCCCCCCCCTCCCCTCCCCCACCATTCCTCCCCTAAACCCCCTCCCCTCCACACCCCTACTATATAATATCAAGGGTGGTAATCAGCGTGAGTGCGGGGGGGGGGGAGATAGTTAGTGTGTGTGACGCTGCATGCCGCCTCCCCCCCCACAACCGCACGTTGGGGGAACATACCCAACGGGTCTGCACTTGGTCTAGTAGGAATTGTAAATGTACTGACCAAAATTTAAGATGGTCAAGTAGTCTTAAAAGTTATTATGTTTCAAGGACAGTGCTGTGCTGGACACTCCACATTTGTTTTGATGGATTGATTGATTGAAAGATACAGCATGGAATCAGGCCATTTGGCCCACAGAGTCCACGCCGACCATCGATCACCTGTTCATACTAGTTCCATGTTATTCCACTTTCTCATCCACTCCCTACACACAAGGATGATTTACAGAGGCCAGTTAACCTGCAAACTCACTCGTCTTTGCGATGGGGAGGAATTCAGAGCATCCAGAGGAAACCCACATGGTCACAAGGAGAACGTGGAAACATAACACAGAGACATCACAGAGGCAATGGACAGGTAACGTTTCAGGACTGAAGGATCCCGGCCCAAAACACCACGTCCATTCCTGCCACAGATGCTGCCAGACCTGCTGAGTTCCACCAGCACTTTGTGTTTTGTTTAATATTGACGGCCAAATGAAGTTAACAGAAAGAACATCTTTGGAGCCATGGGGTTGGAATTATTCAAATTAGGATTTTAAGGGACATTAAAAAAAGATAACTTTCATCATGTTATAAACATGTAAAGTTAGCCAACAGGAAAACACCACCGATCCATAAATTATCCCATGATGCACACAGGTCACCTCACTTTCTACCATTAATTACATGTCCTCTTTTCTAGTGAAGACATTTCAGGGAAGAGCATGGAGAAACAGACCGATTGTGGATTGAGGCAGGGAAATTTGCCAACCTGGAAGATCTGTGTAAGTGGCCCGGAGGAGCCTGTGCCTGAGATGGTAGCCTGTTGTCCTGGTTTAGCTTGCAGCGTGAGCATTTTGCCCAGGTTGGAAATCTATGAGAGAACAGAAGTGTACTATTAAAGTAAAGCCTTGGGAGAAGCATTACAATACTTTCACTAATCAAGAGAAAACACACACAGTTACATACCTCTCTGAATCATCAAACTTTGTTATATCTGTTCTTAATTAAGAATGCAAACAGTTCTTCTCCCCTTAACCTTCCTTTGATGGGCTGGGTAAATTGTTAAGACTTGTATTTAACATTAACCTTTTGCATTCACTTCACATTGCCCCAAAGTGCTTCATAGAAGCGTACCACACAGGTATAGGCCCTTCGGCCCACAACGTGCGTACCGAAATTCTTCACTGATATTGACACAAAATTAAATAATTTTTCATTGTAGTCACTACCGTTAGTGGAAAACAAAGCAGCCAATTTGCTGATTGTTCGTTTCCACGTTAGGCAGCTTTATCATCAAATGACCCATAGAGGGAGCAGCAAAGAACTAAAATGCAACATCAATGTTATCCCTATAGCATATTAGAGTCATAGTCATATAACACGGAAACAGGCCCTTCAGCCCAACTCGTCCATGCCGATCAAGATGCCTCATCTAAGCCAATCTTATTTTCCCGTGTTTGGCCCATATCCCTGTAAACCTTTCCGATCCATGTGCCTGCCTTAAAAATGATGTTAGTTTAGTTATTATTCAGAATTCAAACAGTAAGATGAATGCTGATTCATTAAAGCTGCAAATGTGGCAAGATTTTCTTAATGCTCCAAACTGCTACATGCCTTCCCAACCATCCAATGTAGCTACGTTTAGTATTTTACATGGACTTCAAAGATTACTGGCTAAATAAAGATGTGGTTCAACACTAGCAACTTTCTTTCATTCAACAATATTGAATGCCTGGGCAAGATGCCAGAGCTTTACTGGCAAATAAAGCCTGGGCAAGAAATCAACAGCTTCACAAGTGGAAAGTGACAGGAAGCAAAAACTACACCAATCAGAAAATGCAAGATTATGTGTTTGCAAGGATGATTTAAATTTAGGATATAAGACAGTGTTAAGGGGAGTCTCAATGATCCGCAACAACATTGATACAAGCATGACATTGATTTTTTAAAAAGGCCCAAAATGCCGGAGTAACGCAGCGGGTCAGGTAGTATCATGGCTAGGTGACATTTTGGGTTGGGATTCTTTTTCAAACTGATTGTAGTGTGGGGGGAGCTAGAAGAGAGGCAGGACAAAGCCTGGCAAGTGATAGTTGGGTGAAGGTTAGGGGGGGGGGGGGGGGTTGATTAGCAGATAGAGTCAAACAGCACCTTCGGCACAACTTGTCCATGCTGACCAAGATATCCCACCAACTCCAATCCCACCTGCCCACGTTTGGCCCATATCACACAAAACCTCTCCTATCCAGCTACCTGTCCAAAAGGGCGGACAAAGACTAGAGATGAAAAGGAGACAAAAAAAGTGTAAGAGAGGAGAGCAGGGTAGGGGAGATATATATATATTTTAAACGGTTTTTGAAAACTTTAATCAGCCACAACAAAGAGTCACAATTTGAAACTAAAAATGCAAGCTTACTTGATCTTTATTCTGATAATCGGTCAGTAATTGTAAGCTCATCCAGTTTAGTTCAGCTATAGCCTAGAAACAGGCTATTCAGCCCACCGAGTCCGCACATTAGTTCTATGTAATTCCAGTTTCGCATCCAATACACTAGGGTCAATCTTACAGAAGCCAATTAATCTGCAAACCTGTATGTCTTTGGAATGTGGGAGGAAACTGGAACACCCTGAGAAAAACCCAAGCCATCACAGGGAGAACGTGCAAACTCCGTACAGACAGCACCCGTAATCGGGATTAAACCAGGGCCTCTGGTGCCGTGAAGCAGCGGCTCTACTGCTGCGCCATAGTGCCGCTCACAAGAGCTGCTATCTTTACCAGTGTGCTTCCTCCTGCCATGGAGATGGGGCTCTTCACCAACGTGATGGTTTTAGTGACACCTCCCACCATAGTGGTCACCACCTGTGCTTGCTGGGTCACAGTGACTGTTCCTGACTTGTGCACTGTAATAATGGGTCTAGCCGGAGCCGTGGTGGTGGCAACATGCGTTGGAGTCACTAACTGAGCAGCTGCAGTCTTCAACATTGAGGTTGCCGGTGCGTTGACCTGCAAAGCAAATAGATTCATATCAGCACAAGCGAAAGGCCTTCCAGGAAACAAAAATAAATCGCTTCTTTGGACATTTGTGCAACGATGCTCAAAGGAATGTAGAGCCTTTAATATTTTTAGGTTGCAGTATTAAAAATAAACTGATGGCTTGTCACAATGGTTGCCTTGTCTATCTAGTTAGACTTGTGAGTCTGAAGAAGGATCCCGACCTGAAACATCACCCATCCTTTTTTGCCAGAGATGCTGACCGACATGCTGAGTTACTCCAGCACTGTGCCTATCTTTCATATAAAGTAGTACCTGCAGTTTCCTGTTTCTACACCTAGTCTATGTTTAGTTTTGGCAATGTAAAGATAATCATATAGCTTTATGTTTGCACTATAATGTTTGGAATGAAGCGGTATGGAAGACTCCATACTTTAAAGATCATTGATACAGTGCTCAGCCATGCTCTAAATACAGTCCCTAATCTTCACCCAAAAACTGGAGGTATAAAATCTCATACTAACAAACAGTCTTATAAATTACTTTTCCAGATTTCTTACGACAATTAGACTGAAGCCCCGACCCGAAAAATCACCTATCCATTCCCTCCAGAGAGGCTGCCTGACCTGCTGAGTTGCTCCAGCACTTAAGGCAGCACAAAGGCGCAGCGGTAGAGCTACTGCCTCAGTGCCAAACACCCAGGTTCCATCCTGTTCTTGGGTGCTGTCATTGTGGAGTTTGCATGTTCTCCCTGTGACCGCATGGGTTTGGTTTCTTCCCATACCAAAAAGGGAGTGGATGCAAAAGTGGGGTAACATAGAACTACTGTGAATGGTTGATCGATGGTCGGCGTGGGTTCATGAGGGCTTGTTTCCATGCCATATCTCTAAACTAAACAGATGATGGAATCTTCAGCAAAACACAAAGTGCTGGAAGAACTCAGTGGGTCAGGCATTATCTGTGGAGGGAATAAGCAGACAGCAATTTGGGCGTTTCCATGTTGGACCTTTAAATCAATCATTATTTCACTTTATTTTTTTTTTGTAAACCTGTATCTGCAGTTTCTTGCGTCTTAGTGGATTTCCAATTAGTGGACGCTCAAATCCATAGTATCTACCCAGGAACTCTACAGCTGTGCTGCTCTTGAAGATACTTACTGGTGGTTTTGCTATATCACAATAGTTCCTAAGACTTCTCATTTAAAACTATAACATTTGTACCATTTCTTTGTAGCAACAACTTACCATGACTGATGGAGTTGCTACTTTTACAGCATTTGGCAAAGTATTGGCTCCAGGGGTGACTGCCACAGTTTTGACCATGGTTGTGCCAGGGTGAATTCCAATGGAGGTGACCGCTGTGCTTGAAGGAATCTTCTGAGTGGCAGCGGCTGCAGCAGCCAGAGCTGCCATCCCACTCATCTGTGGGCTGGAGGTAAGCGGCTGGAAGAATGGAAAGAAAGGTCACCAGAGAGCAAGAAGAGTCAAGTCAAGAGTCAAGATTTGGCATATATCCCAAAACAGAACAATAAAATTCTTACTTGCAGCTGCACAACAGATATGTAAATGTATTACTCTGTTCAGTGTATATTAAAATAACAGACAAATAAATAGACACTAGTACTGCAGTCAAAAATAATGTCCCCAAGTCTATATAGTTCGGAACCTATTTGGAGGTTGTACTCCAATGCATTACTAATCTTTTCCTTCATTCACAACTAATTTCAAGCGCCTACTCATAAATGGAGAAAGGAAACTCATGGTTCTAGTTAGAAGCAACTGAGAAGACAACACAAAGTACACCACTATTAAACATGAATGCATTAGGAGCAATTCTAGCTTCCCATTAATTCCTAGTCTCTTAAACAATGCAGCTCTGCAAACAAGAACACAGTCAGAGCTGTGTGGAGAGAAAGAGATCATTTAACCTCTGAAGTGTGGATGTAGGTTGTAAAAGTTAAGTGCATCATAGATTTATGCCCTATTTTGCAGGTGACCTAGGTTAGATTTATTATTGTTACATGTACCAAGGTACAGTGAAAAACTTTGTTTTGCATGCTTTCCAATCAAATCAGATAATACTATACATAAAGTCAAACTCTAGTACACCATGTTGAGTGAAGGGAAAGATACAGAGTGCAGAATATAGTTCTCAGAATTATAGCGCATAACTTCCAAAGACAATGCCTGTATGCAGCATGCACTTACTTAAAAACCTGGATAGAGTGGATGTGGAGAGGATATTTTCACTAATTGGAGAGCCCAGAACTAGGGGGCACAGCCTCAGAATAAAAGGACATACCTTTAGAATGGAGGAATTTATTTGGCCAGAGGGTGATGAATCTGTGGAATTCATTGCCACAGGTGGCGGTGGGAGGCCGTCATGGGGTATTTTTATGGCGGAGACTGACAGACACTTGATTGGTAAGGGTGTCAGTGGTTATGGAGAGGAGACAGGAGAATGGGGTTGAGAGGGAAACATAGATCAGCCATGAACTGCGGGGTAGCCTTGATGGGCCGAATGACCTAATTCTGCTCCTATGACATGAACTTACTTCTGAACTTAGAGTTGCAACAATTACCTAGATGAGTGACACGGGTATTTGGGCTCAATCATGAACCCTCCACCAGAGATCAATAGTCTTGCAACAATTGCTTCCCTTGTTCACATGCAGAGTTGCTGCCTGGATAAATTACTAGAGTGTGCATAGTCCCAACAAATTATCTTTAAAATTCTTGCGTCACCTCTTTTTTTTCTACAGCTCTAGACTTACTTTAAAAATAGATCGAGTTCCAATGAAAGGTCATCGATCTGAAACAACAGGTCTTGCCAAAGCTGGTGAGCATTTCAGCATTCAATTCCCTTCCCCAGTAACATTCACAGGATAGTAATTGCAAGGAGGGAATGCTGCTCAATTCTTTCCTTATCCTGAACACAGACGCACTGCAGGGTAACAGCTAACCGGGTGGACAGAGTGGATGAAACGAGGGAACGATATGAATGCTCATGAACACACCAACCACAAAAGCCATTGTAGTACCTGTTAGAAAACATTTTTCTGGTGTGCTGCACATATTACCGTTGATGCAGCTCGTTTTTTTTAACAGTAAACGTGACAGTTAAAACATTTGTCTCAACTCATTAGCTCTGCTTATGCTATGGCAGCTGTACTGCATTTCCTAAAACATTTCATTATGTTGCATCCGCAGTTACCCAGCGAGAGAAGTCTGACAAAAGTTGAGACAATCAATTTTAAGCCACAGGATGCAGGGAGCACCTGTGCAGAGTGTTCTGTGGAGACCACAAAAGAACAAACTTACCGTCCCTGCTGTGGTCTGTGCTGGCCTCACCATACGGATGCCCGGTGGAAGGGTCGCCACAGTGATGGGGGCTTTACCCTGAGGTGCAACCTGCCGTTGTACAGTGACGAGGGGTGCGGTAGAAGCTGCTGGTCCCACCACCGTCTGGCCGGCTGCTGCCCTGATCATTGCCGTCCCTGTATTAGGAAGAGCTTAATTAAACTTTGCTCTAAAGAAGCCAATGGACTAAAGGATAGAAAAAAAGACGCAGGATGCTGGAGTAACTCAGTGTGTCAGGCAGCATTTCTGGAGAACATGGATAGGTGACACTTCATGTTGGGACACTTCATCAGACTGACAGTGTTCAATCATTTTTCAGACTGAAGAAGGGTCTCCACCCTAAACGTCACCTATCCATGTTCTTCAGAGATGCTGCTTGACCTGAGTTACTCCATCACTTTGTGTTTTGCGTTACATAAGGTTTGCCTTATTAATTGCTTGCTGCAGCTGCATATTCACTTTCAGTAACTGTTGTGCAAAGACACCCACGTTCCTTTGAAAAATATCAACATACAAATCACCAAGTGATGTTTCCTCCTTTTCCCTTCAATTCTTGTATACACTGGAATTTAGAAGGATGAGAGGGTATCTTATTGAAACATATAAGATTATTAAGGGATTGGACACGCTAGAGGCAGGAAGTTTGTTCTCGATGTTGGGGGAGTCCAGAACCAAGGGCCACAGTTTAAGAATAAGGGGTAAGCCATTTAGAACGGAGATGAGGAAAAGGTTTTTCACCCAGAGAGTTTTGAATCTATGGAATTCTTTGCCTCAGAAGGCAATGGAGGCCGATTCTCTGGATGCTTTCAAGAGGGAGTTAGATAGAGCAATTCTGTGCTAATAAATATGTGTTAAGATAGAGAAAAAAGCACCTGTTAATCGTGTTACTATCCACACAGAGGCGGGGCAGAGGGGTGGTGCGTTACCTGGAGTGCGTGGAGAGACCATGGTGGCTGGGATTCTGAGCACAGCTGGAGATGAGGCGGCAGGGGTGAGGGGTGCAGCCTGCGTCCCTGGCGTGGCAGCAGTCCGCGTCACAAAGCGGATTCCCAATTGCGCAGGCGAAGGCGAGGCTGGTGCTGCGGTGGCGGGAGCGGGACTGCTGGGCGCCCGAACGCCTGACACGGCAGAGTTGGTCAGAGGGGTCATGGCGGCGGTGGCTACTGGCACATCGTACTTCTGAAGCTGAAGCAAGTAGCTGTCGGCAGTCGACACGGATCCCCAGCTGACCTCCAGGGAGTTGGTGCTTGCTCGAATCAGCTGGACCTTGCCAGGAGCCGGAGGCTTTTCTATTTGAAAGCAAAGGAAGAAAACAATTTTCATTACGAAAGGTTGGAATGGAAAGTGCAAGTGGAGTGGGGGTGGGAAGAATTGTATTGTGACGAGGAGTATTCTACTTGGCAACACACCACTTCCCCAACTTGAGCGATTGTAGAAAAAAAAATGCCTCACACTGCCAGGGACCCATGTTGGCCTCAGGTGCTTTTACTTTTAGAGATACAACACGGAAACAAGCCCTTCGGCCCACCGAGTCCACGGTGACCAGCGATCACCCCATATACTAACACTATCCTACACACAGGAAACAATTTACAATTTTACCGAAGCCAATCAACTTACAAACCTGTACATCTTTATAGAGTGTGCAAAGAAACCAGAGAACACGGAGAAAACCCACAAGGTCACAGGGAGAATTCCACTGTGCTGCCTGTGTAGAGTTTGCACGCTTTTCCCGTTACAGAGTGGGTTTCATACCACATCTCAAAGATGTATGAGTTTTGTAGATTAATTGGCCTTTGTAAGTTGCCCCGAGTGTGTATGGAGGTCATTTCGACCAATCTTTCTGGTTAGATTGCCATTTTCTCTCACTTTCTTCCATCTCCCCTCCCCACGACTGTGCCCTTTAATGATGATCCCAAAGCTTCAGTATAGGGCTACATGCAGGCTAAACAGCACGCACGACCAGAATGATCACAGATCAGAATGAATCTTATAATTATCTAGATAATTGTGGTAGATAATCATTCAGTTACAGGGGGAAGTGGCTTCAACAATATTCTTGATAGGGCAAATGTGGAGAGGATGTTTCCACTAGTGGGAAAGCCTAGGATCGGAGGGCACAGCCTCAGAATAAAAGGACGTAACTTTAGAAAAGAGATGAGGAGGAATTTCTTTAGCAAGAGGGCAGTGAATTTGTGGAATTAATTTCCGCAGACAACAGTGGAGGCCAAGTCATTGGGTGTTTTTAAAGTGATGATTGACAGTTTCCAGATTAGTAACGGTGTCAAAGATTACGGGGAGAAGGCAGGAGAATGGGATTGAGAGGGAAAGATTGATCAGCCATGATTGAACGGCGGAGTAGACTTGATGGGCCAAATGGCCTAATTCGGCTCCTATGATCTATCAACTTCTGTGCCTTTGATGATGATCCCAAAGCTTCAGTACAAGGCTACATACAGGCTAAACAGCACGCATTAGAGAGTTCTCGAGACCAACAAATCAGAATGAATCTTGCTATTATCTGGATAATTGTAATAGTAGTACCATATATTGTAATAGTAGTACCATTTCGTTGTCTCTGTACTGTACACTGACAATGGCAATTAAAGTTGAATCTGAATCTGAATCGATAATTATGCAGCTACAGGGGAAGGGGCCCAACAATATCCCTGACCAATAATAACTTTATTTTACCCACATTCTCAGAATTATTGTAATGTTGAATGTTTCTATGAATTCTCAATCGTAACCATAAGCCTTACCTCAATTACCAACAGAGTAACCATTAAAAGCCTAGGGAGTGATTTATATGGTACTACTTAGTACTATTAATCTTGCAAACGAAAGTACTTTGAATTTTTCAGTGGTTTTCAAAATTTAGGGCATCCTGCAATTTATTTTAAAGTACAGTCAATTGTAATGAACGATAAGCAGTCAGGACAGTGTGCATTGTAGAATTCCACAATCAATAAGACAATAATAACAGTTTCAGTACGTCCTCTAATTGTAAATGCTGGTTCCTTCAAAATACTTTCCTTTTTTCAAACCAAGATTAATGAACAGGTGGACGAGAGCACCGTATAGTTCTTGTGGAGACCACGTCTTTAATGAGATTGCTCCATTATTTTATGTGGCACTGCAATCAACTAAACAGGACAGAACAATCTGGCAACTCAAAATTAGGCGTCCACATCGTACAGCACAGGAATAGGCCCTTCAGCCCACAATGTGCGTGCCTAACATGAAGGCAAGTCAAACTAATCTCCTCTGCCTGCATGTTGTCCGTATCCCTCCATATCCATGCGCACAGTGAATCATCATTAGTGGAGAAGTGCACTACCTCAAATTATAATCTCATTGTCCAGAGTATTCCTTACCCCACCGGTACTGTGAAGACAGGGGATTAACTATGGGTTCAATTAGTGCACAGGGGAATGAATGCAGCATCAGGCATACCTAAAAACTGAGGCAAACCACTCCAGTATTGGGTGAGTCAAGGAACAGAGGGCACAACTTCAAAATAAAAGGCGTACCTTTAGAATGTAGATGAGGAGGAATTTCTTTAGCCAGAGGGTGGTGAATCTGTGGAATTAATTGCCACAGAAGGCGGTGGAGGCCAAATCATTGAATATTTTTAAAGCGGAGATTGATAGGTTCTTGATTAGCAAGGGTATCAAGATTACAGGGAAAAGGCAGGAGAATGGGGTTTGCGAAGGAAAAATAGATAAGCCATGATCGAATGGCGGGACAGATTCAATCGGCCGTATGGCCTAATTCTGCGCCTATGTCTTATGAAAAGTGAAAGTTGGTGGGCATGTGAGAGATTATTATCTTCTAGGAGAACGATGGGAGACTGAACTGATGGAACTGCTTTATTGGGAGAGAATGTACTTGATGGGTTGAATGGTCTCCTTTTTGCCATAACAAATACTTTTGCCCTAGGATTCCTAGCATCCTAGAAGCCAGTCTTCAGCCAATTTCCATCCCACGTGTGCCCATATATCTGCAGCCTCTTGTGTCTCCCTCATATGCCGTTACCTGTTTCAAGATACCACAAGTCTTTACAACAGACTTGATTGTTCCAAGCTTTGCGATAACCATCTCGACCACTCCACACATAGAGACGTGTGCTTATGGAGACTGAGCAGTGACCAGCTCTGGCACGAGGGATGCTGTCCTCAAACGATTCAGTCGAGATCTGAGTCCAAATCATTGTTTCTAGTATGAAAAAGAATGAAGAAATTAATATGTTTGATAGAAAGGCACAACAGAGACACGGGCCCACCAAGTTCATGCCGACAATTAATCACCCGTTCACACTAGTTCTATGTTATCCCACTTTTGCCTCCACTCCCTACACACGGAGGGCAATTTACAAAGGGCCAATTAACCTGCACGTCTTTGGGATGTGGGAGGAAACCAGAGCACCCGGAGGAAACCCACATGGTCAGAGAGAACGTGCAAACTCCACAGAGACAGTACCCAAGGTCAGGATCGAACCTGGGTCTCTGGCGCTGTGAGGTAGCAGCTCGACCAACTGGGCCACTGTGACAATCCTGGTGCATAAAACATAACTTGACATCAAGAAATAGTCATTCGTGTTCACAAATGCTGCGTTGGCCGGATATTTATCACCAAAGGGAATTGGGAACCATCCACAATATAGGAGGGTGATAGCTTCAATACTGCTTTCCCCACCTTCAAAAACATCTGACCATTTTATAGTCATGAAAAATTAGAGCAAAACAAAAGTGCTGCAGAGAAATACAGCAGGTCAGGCGGCATCCGTGAAGAGAAACAGATAAGTCGACATTCTGGACATAGAAATCTAGACAGAGAAAATATGTGCAGGAGTAGGCCATCTGGCTCTTCGAGCCAGCACCTCTATTCAATATGATCATGGCTGATCATCCTAAATCAGTACCCCATTCTGGCTTTTTCCCCATACCCCTTGATTCCCTTAGCCCTAAGAGCCAAATCTAACTCTCTCTTGAAAACTGTGGACGTGAAACAGTGTCTGTTCATTCCCTCCACACATGTTGCCTGACCCGCTGAGTTCCTCCAGTAGCTCTCATTTTCTGCTCCAGATTGCAGTATCTGCGGTGTAGTGCCTTGATGGAAAATTACAGATGTGCATGGTAAATCGGTAATCTAATTTTTCAGTTCAGAGAACAGACAAAAAACAAGAATATTTTGACTGTCATTGGATTCCCCATCTCTCTCAACTTGCAAGAACTGCTCAAACTCGCAATGCTCTGAATTTTTTATACATAGGAAACTCAATTAAGACTGATTTTGCCATTTATTCTCACCCACTGAGGATTTTCTATCAATAATGTATTGTTGGGTTATATGGTTAATAAAGTAGCAAATAGCAAAGGGTCAGAGAGTCAAAAAGCAATACATCGTACCAAGATCCAGGCATGCCAACGTATTTGTGCACTTCCATTCTTTCTCATGAGTGGGAACTTTGACATCTTCCAGAACAAGGGGGACCCAGCCACCAAAAACGTACATTCTGGAAAAAGAGCAGTAAAGTTCAATGCGTCACTGGATGGGAACACAACCAGTAATGATTCCAAGCATTGTTCTTAAGCATAATAAGAGTTTCTCACTTGCTCCCGATCATTGTCGCAGAGTGCAAGCTTCTGGGCAACGGAGGAACTCCGGCAACCTCTGGCTTATTCCACGTTAAACTTTCTGCAGTATGCAAACAAAATACATTGAGAGATCATGAAGAATTGTCAAGTAAATTCAACATAAATTGTTATTTGTAGCTGGGGTGATGGGGTGTGGGAAGAGAGAGAAATTCAGTAAGAGATCACAGAACCAAAAGGGCGATGATGAGAATATTTATTTTAGAGTTTATATATATAGTGCTGAAATGGGTTCTTCGGCACACCAATTCCGCGCTGAACAGGAATTACCCGTACACTAACACTATCCTACACACTAGGGACAATTTACACTTTTACCAAAGTCAATTAACCTACAAACCTGTACGTCTTTGGAGTGTGGGAGGAAACTGGAACACCCGGAGAAAACCCACATGGTCGCAGGGAGAATGTACAAACTCCGTACAGACAGCATCCGTAGTCAGGATCGCACCTGGGTCTCTGGCGCTGTAAGGCAGCAGCTCTACCACTCCACCACTGTGCCACCCATATGTGATAAGAAGATATTCAGTAACAGGTCAAAAATCCAAAAGGGCGATGACGAGAATATTTATTTTGTTAGAAACATGGTCAGCTGTTGTAGTTTGGGATACCTGCTTGGGTATTGGAAGCTTCCAAACAGGAAACACATTGAAAGCAGATATGTGTTGGGCTATGGGTAGCAAAAGTAAATTTCAAAGAGCTGGCAGAGAGAAGAGTGGCTCCCTCCAGTGCAGTTATGATCTGAAGGCTAAAGCATATTTCAGGTTTTGACGACAAACATTTCCTCAATAGTAAACTCCACAATTTAAACTTCATTCAATAAATGGACCAGAAAGGAACCCAGGGTCAGCCTGTTGTTATCTGGGATAGAAGAACAAACTTCAGCTGGAAGGAAGGGCAGAAGGGGTGACCTTCTGGTAATCCTTAACGGAAGCTGGAAAGTTCTTGAATGTCTGAGATAATCAGTTTCAAACTCTGTGACATGGTTTCTTCCATGTTCCCTTGCCTACATTCACCATGGGGGCTCAGATGGAATTGAGACAAGAAACAAAAAGCAACATCTGGTATTAAATGTACCCCAACTGGGTAGACGTATAAAAAGGATTTTAAGAAGGAAGAAAACAATGAGGGGAGGGAGGAGAGAGAGCTTGTTGCTTGACTGACCCAAGAGGCCTCATGTTTGACCTTCAGCCTTTTTCTAATTATCCATTCGTATCAAAGTCGACAGCAAACGGTGCTCTACTTGGTATGCTGCCGTTTTACATGGGAATGGCAAGATTGGTTCTGGGTTTTGGTCGCCACCCAGCATCCCCATCGAAAGTTATTATCTCACTGCTCGGGCATTCACATAGCCTCTCAACTCATCAAGGAGCAGGATTGCAGCAAGGGGTGGAAACTAACAGAGAGGGATGCTAATCTGATGAGCAACATAATGATGCTTTTTGAATAATATGTTAAATCTTCTACATATTTCTACATGTTTACACAATGTTTAAATATCACATTATTGCCTCCCAAATTTCTGACGCAGCTTCACCTCTGAAGAACATACTCAGCAAATATCTGCTACTCCGACTAGGCTATGGTCCTCCAAGCATCTGAAGCAAGAAAAATAAATCTTCCACTTCCAGTCTGCTGGAGAGACACGGGGGGGGGGGGGGTCAAGCATCATCTGCGGTTGGGAGATGGAAGAATTGTCGACTACTTTAGGTCGAGACCCCACATCTGGATTCCAAGTAACTGATCTCCTTTGTCCCAATGAATTTCAGGAATCCATCAACAGGTCTCTAGCTTAAGCCAAAAGCTCAAGATTGATTTCCATTGCTTATAATAATAGGAATAACAGATCACAGATTTAGTCAGTCATACATCACGGAAACAGAGCCTTCATCCCAACTTGCCACACTGACCAAGATGCCCCATCTATACTAGTCCCACCTGCCCGCATTTGGCACATATCCCTCTAAACGCTCCCTATCCATGTACCTGTCCAAATATTTTTCTTAAGAGGGTCATCAAGAAGTGAAATTGTCTGGAAATGCAGAAACCACATTTCATCAATGGGTCCTGAATTTACAAGCATAAATGTAATTGAAAAATATTTGCTACTGTCAACAGAGAAATAAAAAACATTTACCAACATCCAGAATCCACAGGTCTCCAAGCCTGCAGCCGCTCATCCCACCATAGATGACCAGTTTTTGTTTACTGGTGTCCTTGCTGCGATACACGACTGCAGTGTGAGATTCTCTGGGTGGGGGGGGAGTTCCATATGTGACCGGTATGTCCCATCCTACAACTCCTGACCCTGGCTTAAGCTCCAATATGTACAGGTCATTTAAATACCTTGCAGGAAAGAAAAATAAAATCATGAAAACTGCAATGCACAAAACAAGCATGACAGTTCCAGTATCAGATCAACAAACAAGTTGTGACAAGCTCAAACCCTCAAAGGTAATAAATGGTGTTCAATAAATCAGATATTTTTCAGACTGGCCCCCACAGTTCAATTTAAAATCTGCCATTCTGGTGTTAACATTGTACTTTAATCTTTTCTGGAACTGGGCATCATTTGTTAGCTATCCCTAATTGTATTCAAGATGTTGGAGGAGGACGGAGAGAGGAAATGATGGGTGCCGGTGCACGGGCTGGGGGCTCACCTCTCGCAGCCTTGGAGAAGCTCTGTGTGTTCAAAGGTCTGCTGCGGGAGACGCCCCGAAGCACGGACGCTGAGCGGTGACGCGTGGGCTGCCATGTATACAGGCTGTCGATGTGTCGAGTGGGGCTGGAGGTATTTCTTGCAGGGTATTGATTGGATTGGTCGCCGCTCCAAGAGGCCGTGTACGGATCAGACACAGCATGTAGCGGCATGGAGCGGCCGAGCAATGGTGAAGGACACCGACATGTCGTCTGGTCAAGTTGACTCCTACAACTACGACCCCGTGCCACCTCAAGAACAACTTAAGACTACATTTTGATTGAACTGTATGCAAAAAAAGAAATTTCACTGTACCTAGCTCATGTGACAATAAAGTACAATTGAACCTTCATGGTGTTGATATTCTTGGGAGCTGCTCTTATTTAAGGCAAGTGGAGAACACTGCATCACTTATCTTTTTTATACCTGCTGGCTCTGATTTGTTCTTTTCATACTTTTCATTCATTTGTTCTTTGCAGCTTTTCATACCTTTTGTCAGGGCCGGCCTTAAGCGGCGCCTAAGGGGGCCCCGCGCTAATTTTCCGTATTTCGTACGGAAATGCAAGACGAATACGGAAATACGAATTCGCGTTGTTAAATACGGATTAAAAAAAAAAAACATTTGCGTTGTTAAATACGGATTTAAAAAAAAAGGAACATGGATAATCGTTACAACGAGTCACCGTTGCACCGGCCATGACAAAAACAATTTAACTACCACTGTTAGCATTTGTTAACAGCCAGTAGTTAAGACATAGTTATACAATGTGTCATCAATACATCGATCCACATACCTCAGTAAATGTAATTGTGTTTTGACCAAGTATTAATGAAGGCGCGTTCATTTGAATAAAATTCACGGGACTCCATCATTAATACTTGGTCAAAAACACAATTACATTTACTGAGGAATGTGGATCGATGTATTGATGACTCATTGTGAGAATTTCTTATAACTCATTGTCATTGAGGGCTCCGGACCACGAGCACGGACTTCTTCCTGCAGGTAAAGTCATTCACCTACCGACCCACATTGTGTTTCTCCGTCTTTCGCTCCCTCCCTCCCTCTCTCTCTCCCACTCCCCATCTCGTCTCTCTATCGCTCTCTCACTCCCTCTCTCTCACCCTGTCGCCTCGGCATTCCCGGAATCATTTGACGATTTGCGGTGACGGCTGTATCTGCAGTTACTTTCTGTTCGGGAGGGTCCTGGCCCGTGGCGGCTCCTGGTCCGTTCCCTCCGCGGGTGCCGTCCGGCGCTCTGAGTTCCTCCAGCACTGTGTTTTTTGTTTGGCTCTGGATTTGAAGGTGGACACAGAGGGCTGTGGTGGCTCAGCGAGTGTAAAGTGGGAAGTGGCTGTAAAAGGACAGCGCTGCTGGGGGGAGGGGGGCGGGAAAGAGTTCCTTTCACAGCGTGTGGGGAGTCTGGCCAGGGGTAAAGTTGCGGGGAGGGCAGGAGCGTTGAGAAGGAGGGGTCGGGGATCATGCCAGCAACCAGCTCAAGAGCAGGTCAGCTGGCGATGGATAACAGGACAGCGGGCGGTGAAGCTTACTCCATGAGTCAGTGCGAGTAACCTTAATTGGTCCCTTGTTCACGCTGACACAGGAGTAAGCTCCACCACCCGCTGTCCTATTATCCATCGCCCACTGACCCGCTCCGCTCTATGATCTTTGCTCTTGAGCTGGTCCCCTCACTGTTCAGACAGAGAGCACTGCCAGAGGTGAGCGGGCTGGCAGAAGGCGCTGAGATGGCGGTCCGGTCCCGGCGGCCGCTCGCAGCCGCGCGAGCTACTTCCCTCCCCGGCCACAATGCGGTGGCTCCGCGCCCGCGGTCCTGAATTCCATCGCCGAAAGTAGGTTACTGGCATGATCCCAGACCCCCTCCTTCTCAACGCTCCTGCCCTCCCCGCAACTTTACCCCTGACCAGACTCCCCACACCCTGTGAAAGGAACCAATTGGTCCCTTGAACTAGTATTGTCATTCAATAAGATCACAACTGATTCAACTTGTCCCGATGTGCTCCTGTTTTTCCCACCATCTCTCCAGCTGCTGTCACCCTCCACCCCCCACCCATTCAGTAATTCAGAAAGAAGGAGATTTGGAAGCCTTGGGTATATTGAATTGCTACTTTCTTTATTTTTATTTTTATTAACAGCATGTGCCTGAATATGACTCATTTATAATTATATATTTCTATTTCTATGATTCTACAGACCTTGCCTGGGAACCTGGGGCTCACCAAAATTGATATTGGAGAGCGGTTTAAATCAGCAGAAAATACTATAATACTTTTATCATCTGTTAATTTTCAGTATACTTGTATTCCACAATTGCAAAGCAGTATTGCACAGCACCACAGCTGAAGAGACTTTGAGATGCACATGCAGGACTAAATGTAAGTCTGGCTGGTGAAAGCCGTATCCAATAGGTTTTTGGATTGTTTAAAAAGATCTGGCGAAGAATTAAGTAAAGATGAGGTCCATTGGGTGAGTGAGACCTGGAGCTGCGAGAGAGTCAGAGAGAAGGCCAGTTGGTGCCTATGCATGGCAGAGAGTGTAGGATGCAGGATGCAGAAGGGGAACTGTTGGGAGAAGCAGTGGTTTGAGTCTGAATAAGGTTCCCGACACAAAACATCATCTGTCCGTGTTCTCCAGAGATGCTGCTTGACCCAATGAGTTAATTCAGCACTTTGTGCCCTTTCCAATAGGTTTTTACCAATTTCTCCACCACTAATGTTGAGAGTAAACAATATGTAGTTAACAACGCCATGCTCAACTTAGCAAGGAACTACTTATTATAATTCCCATTGAATCCCAACAGTGAAATCACCCATCTGAGATGCTTATTTAAGAAATGCATTTGTATAGTCCTTTCCTATTTTTCTCCATCATCCTATTATTCTTCCTAGCACGTATTCCCACAGCATTCATCTCCTGCAGTCATCAGAAAGATTAATTAATCAACCTTTCAACTCCAGGTGTGCGTCTTGATCTCAGTCTCACTAGAAATCGCATCAGTATTTCTAGCATTTATTTTTGATTTCCTAACCTCTACACACACCTTCTGCCTTTGCCAAATAAAGCCACATCTATAATTCTGGACCGATCCTTTGCTTGGAGCGGCTGTAAAACAAAAAATAAGCAGACAACAATCTTACCGTGGGATATTGTTTTTTGGATCTTCACTGTCATTGGCTAATCCCCCAAATAAATAACATTTGTTGTCGATTACTGAAAAGCAATGTCCGAGTCGGGCACATGGTGGGGGGCCATTTTTGGGGGCTCTGGCTTTCAATTTCTTCCATTCCCACCGGCTTGCCTGGAAATAGGA
This sequence comes from Amblyraja radiata, assembly GCF_010909765.2. NCBI lineage: Eukaryota > Metazoa > Chordata > Chondrichthyes > Rajiformes > Rajidae > Amblyraja > Amblyraja radiata. The sequence goes on from NC_045973.1 coordinate 26,761,901, forward strand.
GCAGAGCAGTAGAAATTATTGGCCATTTCTTCTCTGGTATCATCAAACATTTACTGCTGATTACATGATGGCCACAAAAGATGCAGAGGGATTTCAAAAGTAGCTCTGTTGGCCAAATATCAAACAGCAACACATTTCTTAGATTCTCCAAAACATATTTCTTACCAGCGTGAACTTAGTTAATTATCAGCACTCTATATTCATAATATAAATAAATTATTTATAACCATCCTATCAATAACTAGAGAACGGTCCTGACCTACCATCTACCTCATTGGAGACCCTTGGACTATCGTTAATACAACTTCATTGGTCTTTATCTTGCACTAAATTTTATTTCCTTTATCCTGTATCTGTACATTGTGGATGGCTTGACTGTAATCATGTATAATCCTTCCACTGACTGGATAGCATGCAACAAAAAGCTTTTCGCTGTACCTCAGTACATGTGACAATATATTACACTAAACTAAACATCTTGGCAATTTCTTATGGAAACAATCTAATCCATACCAATTTTACACAGTGATCAAAATGCTCTGTAGAGAGAAACAATTCAAGTTGCTTGATAAATTGATAACTGCATTGCAGTGTGCAATCCCAATTTTGCAACACCAATTAAATGGCCCGTTTTCAAATAAATAACAAATCTATTTGATTTTGAATGCCTGATGATCTATTCAGGCAGTTACTGTAACATTTCAGTCAATTACTAACTTTGATCAGTTTAACATGAAGAGCTAAATCAGTTTCTCTCCCCACAATTGCAAAGATAGGAATACTTTCATTTCCCTGCACCCCATCACCAGAATTCCCAGTTGTTATAGATAGTCATACAACATGAAACAGGCGCTTTGGCCCAACTCGCCCAAGATAGTCCATCTAAGCAAGTCCCATTTTCCCTGTATTTCGCCCATATCCATATTTGTGCACAAATGGAATATGATGATGAAACATTAATAACTTATAATGGCCTTTGAATAATTCAAAGAAGAGTCATATATACCAAAACCAAACAATGAAATCTAAACAATTTTATTATTTATTTATTATTTAAAGTTTCTCAATTAGCTGGATTAGTTATGAGAAAACATTGATATGATTGAAATAAATGAGTCACTAAAAATCGCTGCATAACGGCTATATTTCTTTTTACGTTGTTGCTTTTGTAAACAGGAGAGATTCATCCAGTTTATCCCAAAGATAATTTATTTTCACCAGAATAGCAAGAGCACACAGCTTAATTTGGAAAACATTTTGTTAAGATTGGGAGAGAATTTGTAAATAGTGCTGCAAACTCATGATAGCAGGTTGTTGGCTACATGAAGCAAGCATAAAAATCCTCAGGTAAAATAAACATGCGAGGACAGCATCTTTGAATTGATAAATGTATCATTGATATTAACTCGCTGGATACTGAAATCGTGCCAACACTATTGGTCCAATTAGAAATATCTACACTACATGCCATCCATACATCTGAAGCTCAGGTTAAATGTGAATAGCTTCAGGAGATAAGCAAGGTACACCCATTTTTAGGAGTTTGATTTTACTTTTACTTTTTTTTCCATTGGTGTTCAGGAATGATCTGTTAACTTCAGAACTTAAGAGGCCTTTGATCAAGAGAAACACATTTTTATTTTTTCAGTATGCTGAGACTCTTTCCATGTAATGATGCGAGAGGGAGAAATGCATACGGCCAATTTCCAGCAAATATTAAAATAACACTCATGCTCTCATTGTCTATAATTTACATGGCATTCAAGCTTATCTTTGGTCTTTCATCAAGGTTAATGACTGTTTAAAACACTCACTGTGTTTTCAATGTGTTGGAAATCATTTTCAGAACCCTCTGCCAAATATTCACTTAAGCCGCATGCGAATGGCAAGAGGTGTCGTTGCAAGGAGCCCTTTTGCACATTAGTTTGTCATGGCTCCATCCACAATAGTCCCTGCTTGCACCATTGAGCCAAATTCATGACAAACATTCTCCTCTTCTCCATGCCTTCTTTTCATTTTAATTACAGCCACCAGTGTAATTTTATTTTACCTCTGAAATCGACAGGCGATTTGGCCAATAATTATGGTAGCAGCAGGCAGGCTACCCTCAACTAATCTGCTGCATTAACTTCATTTTTATTCATACACGTATAAACACCTTTTCTTTTTTGACCTCCTTTTGTACATGCTTTGTTCTATCAGCTTTTTCACGAGGCCACAACCTCCAGACCTTTGTCAACACGTGTGTGTTATCCATAGTTGTGCATTTAAGAGAGGTACGGATAGGAAAGGTTTAGAGGGATATGGGCCAAAAGCCAAATGGGACCAGCCCAGGTGGGGCATCTTGATCGGTATTGACGAGTTGGGCCGCAGGGCCTGTTTCTGTGCTGTAGGACCCCATGACATTTAGTGCCGTCGTGGAGTGACATAACACATCGTGTAGGGCCGATAGTGCCGTGTCGGTGTCCGCATGCGGTGGTATGTAGATGGCTGTTATCATGACTGAGCTGAACTCCCGGAGAAGGTGGAATGGACGGCATGAGATCGTCAGACGCTCCAGGTCCGGCGAGCAGGTACGAGAAAGTGTCTTAATATTCTTAGGGTTGCACTAGTTGTTGTTGGTCATGAAGCAAACTCCACCCTTTGATTTTCCAGATTCTTCCGTTCTATTCACACGAAAAACAGAGAAGGACTTGGTTGGGCATATTACCTGATCCGGCACCAGCGGGGTCAGCCAAGTCTCCGTCAGACAAAATATGTCGCAGTCTCTTGTGTCCCGCTGCAATCTAATCCTCGCCCTGAGATCATCTATCTTGTTATCCAAGGACTGGACATTAGCAAGAAGAATGCTGGGCAAAGGTGGACGGCAGGCTTGAGCTCTTAGCCTGTTCCGAATCCCCCCCCGCCGCGCTTCCACTGTTGTTGCTGCGGCTCGCTCATATGATCTCTGCCGGCTACGCTGGATCAGTGAATAAAGTGTCTAAAAAACCTTGGGTTACGCTAAAGTTTAAGTTTAAAAGTGTTTTACAATCGTAGAGTGTTAGTGCTGATGTGTTAGTAGTGAGAAAGATAGTAAAAATAAACATAATAGTTAAAAAACGCACAATCTCTGCGGAGCAACCACGACGGCTATTGGACCCGCCTGTGCCATGGCCACAGGGGTCATGTTTCACCCAACTTACCTGCAGTTCATACAACTCGTTACTGTACTTTCCATACTCCACCATGCCACCAAAGACCAGCAGGCGAGTCCCATCGCACACAAATCCATAAGCTGCACATCCTGCGGGAATATCCCCCCGCACTGCCGGGATGAACCACTGGTTGGTCGCTGAGAGCAAAGAGAATTAAATTATTATCTTGCAGTGCTCCACTACCAATATGCACAAATGCTTTTATTTATATAAACCTTTGTTCAAACATTTAAGCCCCTCCCCACCCACACTGCTTCACGAAATGAATCATTTGTGGAGTATAACATTTTATAGATAGTTCAGACTGACACTCACTCCAACTTGTTTGCCCCCACACAGAGAGAAATGTTATAACTTTCCACAAACCAAGAATGAATCTAGAAAGAAGACAAAGTGCTGGAGTAACTCAGTGTGTCAGGCAGCATCCCTAGAGAACATGGGTAGATGATCTTTCAGGTGGACACCCTTCTTCTGATTGATTATAAGAGGGGAGTAGGAAGCTGGAAAAGGGGGAGGCAGGACAAAGCGTGACCTAGGTCAACATAGGCGAGGGGGGAGGGGTTAATTGACAAACGGTTGGAACGGCCAGAGATAAGAAAGAAGGTGTGAGAGGTCTGAAGAATTGCAGTCTGTAAAGCCAGAGGGAGCCAGGTTGACCCATTACTTGCCACGCTTTATTTATTTTACCTCTCCCCCTTTCCAGCTTTCTTCTCCTCTCTTACAATCAGTCTTGAAGAAGGGTCCCAACTTGAAATATTACCTATCCATGTTCTCCAGGGATGTTGCCTGACCCGCTGAGTTACTCCGGCACTTTGTATCCTTTTGTGTGTTAAGCAGCATCTGCAGATATTTGTTCCGACATAAAGAATGAATCTAGCACCAGCGTTTTAAGTAAAATCTCACGGTACTTTAGTGGGATATGTGAAGGTTTTATGAAAGGAAGTGGAAGTGGGAAAAGGGTGACAGATATTTAGTGCTTTAGTTGACAAGATGAATTTTAGAGGCAGAAGAGAAAGTTTCAGAGAATAGGAACCAAAATATCAGTTGCTGGGGAGAGGGGTTATATTAGGACAGAGAATGTAATACGTGGCTGTAAGAAACTGTAGGGGTAGAAAAGGATAGATTTTAAAATCAAAGCATTTGGGACATAAATGGAATGGGTCTTGGAGCATGCAAGAGGATGACATTCCGGCCTAGTACAGTTAGAGTACAGATCAACTGAGGTATGGATGTTAAAACATGTAGTGAAGTAACTGTCAGACAGCATCTGACATTTCGGATTGGGACCCTTGTTCAAACTCAGCTTCTGTTGGCAGTTGAGAAGTGAAGAAGAGTCCCAATCTGAAACGCCATCTGTCCATTCCCTCCAAAGATGCCACCTGACTGGCTGAATTTGTCCAGCACTTTTTATATTTTGCTGAAGATCACAGCCTTTTGCGCCTCCAGAATATTGGACCTGTTGGGATTTATGGGATATTGAAAGATGATTAGACAGGAGAATCGATAAATATTTCAGGACACAAGGAACAACAGCTGCTGATATACATTAAAAACACAAAGTGTCAGAGTAACTCAGCAGGTCAGGCAACATCTCTGGAGGACATGGATAGGTGGCGCATGAAGTCTGAAGAAGGGCCCTGACCCAAAATGTCACCTATCCATGTCATTCAGAGATGCTGCGTTACTCCGGCACTTTGTGCTTTTTTGGGGATAAATATTTCAGCAGTTTGTGCACCCATTGTGCTTTCAATTGTGGCTTTGGTTTCGTGAAATAGAGGTGATGAGATTAGATTACACAGTCAGATATAAACAGACAAGGTTCATATTCTATATAGTAAACTCACATGTGATAAATGTGGAGAACAAGGTTCAATTAGTGCCACACATAGAACCACCAGACAACCCATTTGATATACAAAGTGAATTTAATGTTTAGCACTCGAACTAGTGAGTTTGAAGTTGTGTCATTTTCTTTTGTCCTTTGCTCTTACAACAGCTGGAGTCAGCCTATGAACTAATGACTCCTGCCGCGGGAGTTAGATATCAATTTCAAAACCTTCTCTTCAAATGAATTAGTGATGCAAAGATGCAGAATCATTTTAGTGATTAGCACGCAAGATGACTCCGTATCCATTAGCTTGTGCTGCTTCATGGTTAATAGACATCGTTACAGTGACGAGCTGAACCATAAATGTAAATTTGAAGACAAATGAATTGCCCTCTCTGCTAAAATTGTTATCTCAAGCACTCGGGAAACACAGATTGTCAGACATTTAAAATCAATTATAGATAGCAAATATAAATGGGACAATGCTTTCTTTCAATTGCTTTAGTGTGCAGAGATTAAAGTTTTTCACAAATATATTCTCATATCTTTCGACAAAGCATTTTCAAATCATAAATTTACCTTTCAGAATACCCTTTCCCAATTACCTATGTAAAATCATTTATACATTATCAGTATGAAGGGTCCCGACCCGAAAGGTCACATATTCATGTCCTCCAGAGATGCTGCCTGACCCGTTGTATCACTCCAATATGTGGTGTTTTCCGTTTATATAGTATCTTTAACATAGCTAAAGAGAGATAGCGGGTGCGGTCAAAGGAATACGTTTTAAGCAGCATTTTAAATAAGAGATGAGGAAGACAAACTTGCATCAGGGAAATGCAAACATTTATCATCAAGACCATATGACGTAGGAACAGAATTAGGCCATTCGGCCCATCGAGTCTGCTCCTCCATTTGATCTTGGCTGATCTATTATTCCCGCTCAGCCCTTTTCTCCTGCCTTCTCCTTGTAAACTTTGATGCCTTTACTAATTATGAACCTGTGAATCTCCGCTTTAAAAATACCCAATGACAGTCTGTGGCAGTGAATTCCACAGATTCACCACCCTCTGGTTAAAAAAATTCCTCCTCATCTCCTTTCTAAAGGTTCATCCTTTTATTCTGAGGCTATGCGCTCTTGTCCGAGACTCTCCCACTAGTGGAAACATTCATTCTATCCAGGTCTTAACAGAGTGCAAGGAGGTGGAGTAACTGAAAAGAGAACAAAGAGCAGATCGACAGATGGCACAATGGGCTAAGTGTTCGGCTGGCAACCGGAAGGTAGCCGGTTCGAATCCCGCTTGGAGTGCATACTGTCGTTGTGTCCTTGGGCAAGACACTTCACCCACCTTTGCCTGTGTGTGAATGTGTGTGAGTGATTGGTGGTGGTCGGAGGGGCCGTAGGTGCAGATTGACAGCCACGCTTCTGTCAGTCTGCCCCAGGGCAGCTGTGGCTACAGAAGTAGCTTACCACCACCGAGTGTGACTGAGGAGTGAATCAATAATGCGATGTAAAGCGCCTTGAGTATTAGAAAGGTGCTATATAAATCCCATCCATTATTATTATTATTAACAAGCCCTTCAGTCCAGTGTTTGTGCCGAACATGATACCAAGCTAAACTAATCTCCTCTACCTGCACTTGATCCATACAGTGCATTCAGAAAGTATTCAGACCCCTTCACTTTTTCCACATTTTGTTACGTTACAGCCTTATTCTAAAATTGATTAAATTCATTTTTTTAATCATCAATCTTCACACAATACCCCATAATAAAAAAGCATAAACGGGTGTTTAGAAATGTTTGCAAAGTAAACCGATTTACAGACAGGGTGATGGGTGTGGTGAGAAATGAAACAGTTATATCAACACGTTTTTTTTAAATTATTTTTCGTTTTTGTCTTTTTATTTTTTTAAAGTTTTTATTTACTCACTCTGTGACTTCACTCATTTGGTAGTTTAGGGGTTCTATTTTTACACATTCACTCTCTCTTTCTTTCTTTTTCTATTTCATCTTTGCTAAAATTAAAATGGAAGCTGTACAATAAATGTATTATGCTTTTGTACACTGCTTCTAATAAAAATATAAATTTAAAAAAATGTTTGCAAATTAAAAATAAATAACTGAAATATCATATTTACATAAATATTCAGACCCTTTACTCAGCACTTTGTTGAGGCACCTTTGGCAGCGATTACAATCTCAAGTCTTCTTGGGTATGACGCTACAACCTTGGCTCACCTGTATTTGGGTAATTTCTCCCATTGTTCACTGCAGAACATCTCAAGCTCTGTCAGGTTGGATGGCGAGCATTGATGCACAGCTATTTTAAGGTCACTACAGAGATGTTCGATTGGGTTCAAGTCCGGGCTCTGACTGGGCCACTCAAGGACATTCACATACTTGTCACAAAGCCACTGCTGTGTTGTCTTGGCTGTGTCCTGTTGGAAGGTGAATCTCCGCCCCAGTCTGAGGTCCAGAACGCTCTGGAGCAGGTTTTCATCAAAGATCTCTCTGTAATTTGCTCCATTCATCTTTCCCTTGATCCTGACTAGACTCCCAGTTCCTGCTGCTGAAAAACATCCCCACAGCATGATGCTGCCACCACCATGCTTCACCATAGGCATGGTATTGGCCAGGTGATGAGCGGCCTGGTTTCCTCCAGACGTGACACTTGGCATTCAGGCCAAAGAGTTCAATCTTGTTTCTCATGGACTGAGAGTCCTTTAGGTGCCTTTTGGCAAACCCCAAGCGGGTTGTCATGTGCCTTTTACTGAGGAGCGGCTTCCGTCTGGCCACTCTACCATAAAGGCTTGATTGGTGGAGTGCTGCAGATATAGTTGTCCTTCTGGAAGGTTCTCCCATCTCCACAGAGGAACTCTGGAGCTCTGTCAGAGTGATCATTGCGTTCTTGATCACCTCCCTGACCAAGGCCCTTCTCCCCCGATTGCTCAGTTTGGCCGGGCGGCCAGCTCTATGAAGAGTCCTTGTGGTTCCAAAGTTCTTCCATTTAAGAATGACAGAGGCCACCGTGTTCTTCGGGACCTGCAATGCTGCAGAAATTGTTTTATACCCTTCCCCAGATCAGTGTCTCGACACAATCCTGTCTCGGAGGTCTAAGGACAATTCCTTCGTCTTCATGGCTTGGTTTTTGCTCTGACATGCACTGTCAACTGCGGGACCTTATATTGACAGGTGTGTGCCTTTCCAAATCATGTCCAATCAATTTAATTGGTGGACTCCAATCAAGTTGTAGAAACATCTCAAGGATAATCAACGGAAACAGGATGAACCTAAGCTTAATTTTGAGTGTCATAGCAAAGGGTCTGAATACTTATGTAAATGTGATATTTCAGTTATTTAGCTTCTTCATTCTGGGGTATTGTGTGTAGATTGATGATAATAAAAGTGAATCTAATCAATTTTAAAATAAGGCTGTAACTTAACACAATGTGGAAAAAGTGAAGGGGTCTAAAAGTTTCTTAAAATTAGGGATTATAGTTTGTAAATCACTGGAGCTGCTGGAAGTCTGAAATAATGACAGAAAATGCTGGAACATTCAGCTCAATTAACTTTCATCAGAATGAATCTCTGAAACTTTAATTGTTTCCCTTCACAGGCACTGACTGCTTTATCTGCAGAGCATTTTATTTGTGGTTTCATTTAATTTGATAAATTGCGGTGCAGATAAAATGAAGTGGAGGTAGACTAAAAAGTACTTGACTTCTCGAACAAACGACGCGCTAAAGGTAAAATGTTCACATATTCCGATAGAGATTTATCCCCTGGGGTCCGAAATCGCTTACCTGAAAATTTCGAGCTTTATTTCTCGAGTTATTTATGAAAATTCTCACAAATCTGAAATAACTTTCACAATAAACCGGCTCTTTCGCTGATGATGTCACAATGGATCTGCTTCGCGCAGCCTGCGCTGTGTTCCACGCGCTATGAGTGACGCAATCCCCCCCCCCCCCACAGTGGGGCCATGAAGCCTGGAGCCTGCCGCCTGCAGCCGAGAGTGAGGGAGTATTGCGTTTGGAAACCAGCCCTCCCCTGTGACGACCCCTCCCTCCCCGGGGCTCTGGATTGAAGCCGCTGAACTCGGAGTCTTTTGGTTAATGCCCATCCCGCTGCCCGCTCCTCACCTCCTCCCCCCCCCTCCTCCTTCTCTCCCCCCTTCCTCCTCCTCTCCCCCCTCCTCCTCTGGCCTCTCTCCCCCTGCCCTCGCCTCCTATCCCCTCCCACAGCCTCTCTCCTCTCCCCCCCCCTCTCTCTCCATCTCTGCCTCGCTCTCTCTGTCTCTGCCCCCTCTCTGTCTCTGCCCCCTCTCTCTGTCTCTGCCCCCTCTCTCTCTGTCCCTGCCCCCTCTCTCTCTGTCCCTGCCCCCTCTCTCTCTGTCCCTGCCCCCTCTCTCTCTAACCCCCCCCTCTCTCTCTAACCCCCCCCTCTAGATGCGCCTGCAAGTTGGGGGCTATGCGTGAGTGGATAGGGTGGGGATGGGGTAAAAGGAGCAAATTCATAATATTATCAAGGGGGGGTGGTTAGTGTGTGGGGCGTGGTTAGTGTGTGTGACGCCGCAGGCCCTCCCCCCTGCAACCGGGACACAACGGGTACCACTTGGTCTAATTAACTATTAAGACTCTGATTTTGGATGTGTGTGTGTGCGTGTGTGCATAATCACATCTTCTCGAAAAGACATGCCAACAGTAAAATGTTTACATATTCCAGTAGAGATTTTTTCCATGGAAGCCAAAATCACCTTATCTGAAAAATTCATGCTTTATTTCTCAAGTTAGTAAAATGTTCACAAATCTGAAAAGACTTTGAATCTAAATGAGATGGTCTCGCTGATGACGTCATAGTGGTCTGCTCCGTGCAGCCTGCGCTGTGTTCCACAGGCTGCGAGTGATGGCCCCCCCCCACCGACTCACAGTCCTTTGGTCGCCGCCCTCCATGCCCGCTCGCCGTCCACCCCGCCCCCTGTCCGCCCCACTCGGCCGGCTATCCGCCACGCTCGCTCAGCATCCGCCCTGCACTCACAGCGTCCTCCCCACCCGTTCACCGTACGCCCCACTCGCCGAGTTCAAGTCTGCCCTCTCCCTCACTCTGCCCCCCTCTCTTCCCGCCCTCTCACCCCCCCTCTCTGTCTCTGTCCCCTCTTTCTCTCTGCCCTCTCTAAACCCCCCCTCCTTCCCCCTCTCTAGACGCGCCTGCGAGTTGGGGGCTATGCATGAGTGGATAAGGCGGGGATGGGGTAAAAGGAGCAAATAAATAATATTAATATATCAAAGGGGGTGGTTAGATGTGTGTGTGGGGGGTGGTTAGTGTGTGTGTGTGGGGAGGTGTGGTTAGAGTGTATGTGACGCTGCAGGCTGCCCCTCACCCCCCGCGTTGAGGGGACGGGACCCAATAGGTCCCACTTGGTCTAGTAACTATTAAAAGTCTGATCTTGGATCGTCCCTCCTCCTCTCCCCCCTCCCCCGACTCTGTCCCTCCCTTCTCCGCCCCCCTCTGTCTCTGCCCCCCCTCTTTAGATGCACCTGCGAGTTGAGGGCTATACGTGAATAAATATGGCCGGGATGGGGTAAATGGAGCGAATGAGTAATATCAAGGGGGGTGGTTAGTGTGTGTGTGTGTGTGTGGGTGGGGGGGGGGGGGGGGGTGGTGGTGGTTAGTGTGTGTGTGTGGGGTGGTTAGTGTGTGTGTGTGTGTGTGTGTGTGTGGGTGGGGGGGGGGGGGGGGGGGGTGGTGGTGGTTAGTGTGTGTGTGTGGGGTGGTTAGTGTGTGTGCAATGCTGGAGGCCGCCCCCCCCCCTCACACCACAGCAACCGCGCGTTGAGGGGATGGGACCCAACCGGTCCCACTTGGTCTAGTCAATCTTTAAAGTGTAGTATTTATTCTTCAAAGCAATCTTTAATCTGTCTGATCAGATTTCCCAATAGATCACAAATTATTTATATGGAATTGGATACATTCTTTCCAGATTTTCATCTCATTAAATACACACCTAAAAGAATCAATCACGTTTAAGGATGCCATTGCACCCTGCCGACAATATCCCAAAACATGTCAAACCCACCTCATTCTCCCCTATCATCAACCTTAGTTTCTATTTACATCCATGTCAGCCACACATCGCCGACACGCAGTCGACGAGAGCGTGGAGGACCGCCGTGTGGGGGGGTGGGAAGAACAATGGAGGACCCGGCGTGAGGGGACATCCATGGGAGGAGAACAATGGACAATAGGGGGGGGGGGGTTACAAAGGACAATGGGGACCTAGCGTGGGGGAACTGGGGGCGGGGACGGGGACGGGACTAAAGGAGGAGCTGATGTGCTTTGTAACTTTTGTCAGCGCCATAGGCGGCTGCTATTTGTATACATTGGGAATCATGTGGGGAGGGAAAGGACAGGCGGCGTTTCATGTCAGGACCCTTCTTCAAAATGTTATATTACGGACATTATGTTAGTCATGTTTCATTATAAACAGCATTATTAACGTTATAACCATTACCTTAAGAATATTAAAAAATATCATATTATAAATGTCTAATATGAATTATAAATAACATTATGATCACTACCTCAAGATCATTACATTATGTTATTATGGAAAGGAGGGGGAGGTAGGAAGGGAGGGAGGGAGGGGGAGGTAGGAAGGGAGGGGGAGGTAGGAAGGGAGGGGGAGGGGCGGCCCTTCCTGTTCGATCCCGTCCGTCAATGCGGGAGAGCAATAAAGTAAAATAAAACGGGACGGCGGCCGCGCGCTCCGGCTGTTGGCGCCAAAACCCCGCGCGTGCCCGCGCCGCCATCTTGTTTCCCCGGCGCGCGTGAGCGTGAGCGTGCAGCGGCGGCCCGGCTCCTCCCTCCTTCCCTCCCTCCCACACCGACGTCTCAGCGCCGCCACTGCGCCATGGGCGCCGCCGCCACACCTGAGTTGTAAACGTGCAGCTCGTCCACGATCCCCTCGTTGCCGCCGCCGAAAACTACCATCAGCTCTTTGATGGAGACGGCGCGGTGGCCGTGGCGCGGCCGCGGTACCGGCCCGCTGCTGTTGGTAACGCGTTTCCAGCGCAGTATGGGAGCCGCCATCTTGGCGCCGCCTCTCTCCGGACAGCGGCGGCGAGAAGAACAGGGCCCGGATGTTGGCCATGCAGGACCCCGGCCAGGACCCCTGGCGCGCTGCCCCTGCACTGCCTGCAGCACCCCCGCACCACAACCCCACCTCTCTCGCTGCACTTATTTTTGTAGATAATGAACACACTTTATTTTGATTGATTCAAAATTCTACACGCGAATTAGTTCTTCGTGTTATTTTAATTTGTCTGTTTACCGTCTATATTGATGAAGGAAGTTACCCGGACGTGTATTCGAAGGCGGAGCTCCACCCACAGAGTTCCCGGATGCCCACTTATCTCGCTGAATAAAATTATTGTTTGACTTTTTCTAAAACTGAAAGGACTGATTCAAATGTATTTGAAATTCAATGTTTTTGCATAATATCATAGCTGAAAAATAGTACGGATTGAGAAAATATTTTTATTTCAGGCAACGTCTGTAGACACCTATAAAGAGCGTGAATCCCCGGATGGAGTTGGAAATAAAACCTAAAATGTATATGTTTCAATGTAATTATGAATAGATCGCCCGACAGGTTTTTATCATTGCTCCAAAACACACGAGATAAAACACTGGTGGACGAAACTGGAGACTGTCATAACTTCAAGAAGAACCAAGAACCATCCATGCAGCGAACTGTAAGGACCCCGTTGCCTGTCTATTTAATTGGAGTCATTTGCAATTTATTGTTTCTGTCGCTGAATTTGTGCGACAGAAACGATAAATTGCAAATTAAGCGATTATTGGCACATCTTTAAAATGACATGTTGGTGATATTCAGGCAGGCGGATGAGTTAGACAGGCCGGGATGTGGTCCTGCGGCCAAGTGTTGTTACAGCTCGGCGCCGGCATGGGGCGGAGAGCGACGTGGTGACGCCATTACGCACTCATTGATATTCGGGAATAAATTACCAATTCGTTATTGATAACTTAAACATCAACAAAAGCAAAACGAGACCTTAAATAAAACCAAAATACTGAAAATACAGAGAAGGTCAGACTGAAAGAAATGAAACTTTCTTTCATAAGAAATTGATGATTTTAACTTTTTAAGAGAGATTTGGGAGAGAACTTTGAAATTATATTGGATAAAATATCTTCAAGGTGGATGTTTGAGGGAATCCAGGGGCAGTGAATTTAATAACATCAGAAAGGCAATTTATTTTTTATATTCATCTGGAATAAATGTTCTAATCAAAGAGGTTTCCAAAATTCCAAAACTCAGTTGTACATTGAGAGAACGTCCTGGAGTTAGTTCAGTTTCAGTTTATTTTATTGTCACGGGTACCGAAGTACAATGAAAAGCTTTTGATGCGTACTAACCAGTTAGTAGAAAGACAATACATGATTACAATCAAGTCATTTACAGTGTATAGATACATTATAAGGCAGGGCAACCTATGGCCCACGGGCCAGATCCGGCCCGTAACACGAAATCATCCGACCCGCAGGCGTTTCTTTTCCCGCCATCTAGACTTCTTTGGCCAGCGATATAAAGACTTGCTTTAATGCCCCTAGCAATCCTGTTTGCTGATACAAAAAATCGGAACTGATATAATCCAACGAACTGGGCACACGGTTCCACTGATGTAAAAGTGCAGTTGCTGCGGTGCCTGATGCTCAGCGCGCCCCTGGAACCATCCGTCACCGCGCTGCACCCAGGGGTCAGGGTCGCCGAAGGAGCTGCTGGCAGTTAGTTCGTGTGGACGCGGCGGGCAGGATTCCAGCGATAAATGGACGGGACTGGTCCTTGGAGAGAATGAGGAGAAGGGAGGTGAGGGAGAGGGAATGGGGGGTGGGGGGGGGGGGAGGTGAAGTGGAGAGAGGGGGAGGTGGGGTGGAGAGAGATGTAGAGGAGAGGGGGAGGGAGGGGTGGAGGAGAGAGAGAAGGGGAGGAGGGGGAAGAGGGAGAGGAGAAAGAGTGAAATGGGGGGGGGGGGGGGAATAGAGGGTAACAAGTGGTCTGCATCAAATATCCTATATAGGATCTTTGGTCTGCATGAAGTTTAGGACAGAGAGAGGTGAGGGTAGTTTCAATACCAGTGTCTCAAACTAACTGTTGTGTTCAATAGAGATAATATTGATTAAATATATAAATACAAGTCAAAGTTTAATTAGTATGTATTATTATTACCTCAATTTATTAACTATGGCGATAGATGTGGCCCGCCATCCGCTCAGACATGGGTCCTGGCCCCTATGCAGAACAAGGTTGCTGACCCCTGTTATAAGGGAATAATGTTTGCTGCAAGATACAGTTAGGAAAGTCAGATCAAGGAGGTAACTTAGGTCACCAAAGAGGTAGATAGTAGTTCAACACTGTTCTCTGGTAGTGGAAGGATGATTCAGTTGCCTGATATCAACTGGGAAGAAACTGTCCCTGAATCTTGTGGTGTGCGTTTACGATACGATAAAACTTTAGTTTAATTGGTCTGCCAACATTCACACCACACACGGTACACAAAAACTTGAAATTAAAAGTGCGAAAAAGGACAAACGACTGTTGGCTGGCTGTCGTGTGCACAGCGCCTAAGCCAGAAAGAGCAACAAACAAACAAAAGAACGCAGGTTTATCCCCTGGACAGAGAATTCTAAAACTAGTGCCCCCTTCTCCCCCACACCGGGTCCCCATTTGTTCTCCCACCTTCTCTCACAGCAGTTCCCCCCACGCCGGGTCCTCCATTGTCTTCCCTGCCCCCCTCACGTTCCACCGCCACTGAGGCTCTCGCTGCCGCCGAGGCCCCATCACTGCCGAGGAACCCGTTGTCGTCGAGGCTCTCATTGCCGCCGCAACTGAGGCTCCTTCGGCCCAGACACGCCGCGCCACCCGGCCTCTCCGCAGTCCCCTGGGAGGCCTGTGGGGCGAGTTGTGCCTACCGGGGCGCGTTCCCCTGAACACTCCCGCCGTGCACACGGCTCCCCAGGACACAATATCTTGCGGTTTTTACACATATACCTTTTGACTGATGAGAAAAAGGAGAAGAGGGAAAGGCCAGAGTGCAACTCGTCCTTGATTATGCTGCTGGCCTTGACGAGGCAGTGTGCGAGGCAATAAAAGGGAGGTACACAAAATTGCTGGGGAAACTCAGCGGGTGCAGCAGCATCTATGGAGCGAAGGAAATAGGCGACGTTTCGGGCCGAAACCCTTCTTCAGACAAAAGGGAGGTTGTTTTTTTATGATTGTCTGGGCTGAGTCCATAAGTTGCTGCATTTTCTTGCAGTCTTGGATGGAGCTGTTCCCAAACCAAGCCGTGTCGCATCCTGATAAAATGCTTCCTTCCTATGGTACATCTGTGCAATTTGGTGAGATTTGTAGGGCACATGGAAGAAGAGGTGTTGGTGTGCTTTTCCTGGTCGTAGGTATGTTGCAAAGCCTACCTGAAGCGTCGCTGAATATCTGCCGCTGAGGTTGTGCGCGATTTTGGCGCCGTTTAGAGGGGGCGGGTTTAAAACGCGATTTTCTCTAAGCTGTTCCAATCGAAAATGTTCAGCCTAGTTAATTATTAACGAAAAATCGCTGATAGACCCCGTCGCAAAAGCTATTATTAGGTTTAAAGGCCTTGAATAATAGTTATAGTAGTTTAAAAATCAATCTTTAAACCCGCGACCGTCAGCAACCGCTGGGTCTCATAAAGAAAATAGCAGAAGGTAGGTTGTATATTTTTACATTCAAAAGGGCTTCTAAAGATCCTTTTATACAAAATTTAATATTGCGAGTAGCTCAATTTGGGCCCATTATATCGCGCAGTATTTTTCTCGGCATTTGAGGCACAAATCTACCGCAATGTGAACGTTCTAAACCAGCGCGTTCCACAGGGACCCACTGGAAAGCTGATTTAAATGGGCATTTATTTACAGCAATTGAACACTGAATTCCTTCCATTTGGCCTATAAATTAATGTAAATGAGATTTTAAAATCATGTTTTATTGTGAATTATTTGTGAATATTATTTGGACATTTAGGCTATTTAAAAATGTTAATCATTTATTAAGAAATGGATAGATGTTTAGATCTAGTAATTGAAGTCTGAAATTAGCTACAATTAGGTAACTAACTAATTATATGCTTTAATTTCAGGTCATCCAAGTAAGATTATTTTATATTTGTTTCAGAATGCTTCAATCTATGATAACTGAAAATTTCATTCAGTTCTCTTAATTTTTAAGAAAGTTATGGGCTTTTGACTGTTCACGATCACAACTTTTTTGTTATGTCCATAGAAAATCAATAGGGAACAAGATGCTCATTTCCGAGTATGAAAATGGCCATAACTTTTTAAATACTTGAGATATGAAAGTGAATTAGATGTCAAATTAAACTTATTTTTATGCTTTATCTGATGGGATAAATTACAGACTTGATTTTTAAAATCTCAAAATTTTGTAACATTGCTACTGGTCGTTGCTTCAATATGGATGGTCCAGGAGAAGTTGTTGGTGATATTAACTCCTAGGATTTTGGCGTTTTCAACCATCTCTACTTCGGCACTGTCAATGCTAACTGGGGTATGTGTACCGTTTTGCTTCCCGAAGTCGATCACTATCTCCTTTGTCTAACATTACGAGAAAGATTGTTGTCTTGACACCAAGACAAGGTTCTCAATCTACCTTTCTCTCCTCCATCTCATTATTTGATATCCTGACCACAATGGTGTTGTCTGCGAATTTGAAAATTGAATTAGATTTGCACATGGCTTCACAGTGGTGGGTGTACAAGGAGTAAAGAAGGAGGCTGAGAACGCATCCTTGTGGAGTCCCCGTGTTGAGGATTATCGAGGAAGATGATTTATCAACTATCCTCACTGATTGGGGTCTGTTGGTCAGGAAGTCGAGTATCCAGTTGCAGAGATAAGTGCTGACATTAAGTCTCATTAGTTTGGTGATAAGCTTGGATGGTATCATGATATTAAAGGCAGAGCTGTAATCTATGTCGGAGTCTGACGTAGGTGTCTCTCTTATCCAGGTGTTCCAGGGATGAGTGCAGGGCTAGGGCGATGGCAATGGTAACCATTGTGGGGGGATGATTTTTGTGTGTAAGTGAATATTTTAGTTTGTGTCCAAGATGGCTGTCGGAAGGGAGAGTGTACGCTGGAGCGGTTTGGCTGCCGCTGCTCTCTCTTCACATTGTATTTTTGATTTTTGTCTTTGGATCGAATTCTGTCTTTAATTTGTGTATTGGTGATGTCTTTATTATTTATTTTATTCCGATTATGTTTTTTTACTCTTGTTAATTTTCTGTAAGGTGACCTTGAGACTTTTGAAAGGCGCCCACAAATAAAATTTATTATTTTTATTATTATTATAGT
Source organism: Amblyraja radiata (assembly GCF_010909765.2). Classification (NCBI taxonomy): domain Eukaryota; kingdom Metazoa; phylum Chordata; class Chondrichthyes; order Rajiformes; family Rajidae; genus Amblyraja; species Amblyraja radiata. Next base: position 26,779,349 of record NC_045973.1, read on the forward strand.
CCGTGGACCTGTTGTGGCGGTACGCGAACTGCAGTGATGTGTTTCATAACTAGCCTCTCAAAACATTTCATGATGGTGGATGTCAAGGCCACTGGATGGTAGTTGTTTAGGCAAGAGGTCTTGCTTTTCTTCGGCACTGGGATGGCAGTCTTCTTGAAGCTGGATAATACCTCAGAACGGAGTAGGGAGAGATTAAAGATTTCCGCGAATATTCCCGCTAGCTGGTCCGCACAGATACTAAGGACACGGCCAGGAACTCCATCTGGGCCACTTGCTTTTCGTGGAGAAACTGAGTTAACTATCAGTTCTGAGGAAGGCTCTTTGGGCCTGAAACTTTAACTGTTTCTCATCCCTTGGGTAAGGCCTGACCTGCTGAGTTTTTCCAGCATTTCCGTGTTTTAATTTTTAGATTTGCGGCATTCACGTTTTTTTAAATAGTCATTTAATAGTCATTTGCTGCTTATTTAGGCGCGGAATTTACCTCGGTTGCGGAATCAGCAAAATGAGCCCGGCCCTCCCTCTGCTGGTTCATTTGATATAATGCAGATGGCAACGACGAGAGACAAGAGGACTTTCAGTCCCTCCATCCCTGCCACCAATATCACCCACAGCTGATTTTCTATTTTAACGTTATATCCATTTGTTCTTCTAACAAATCAGAATTGAAGATGCAGCCCAATCCACACAACCCAGTCTTCCCACCCTCAACTTCATTTAAGCCACATAACCTCAGCAAAACTACCAACATAATTAAAGACCTGTCGGGTCCCAGTCATTCTCCTGTATGGATGAAGATACAAAACCTTGTAAGCACATATCACCAGATTCAGGAACAGTTACATCTTATCAAACTCTTAAACAAACCCCTCATAAGCTAAGGGTGAATTCCAATCTACCTTATTGCAACCTTTGCACTTTGTAAATCTGCACTTTCTCTGTAGCCGTACTACGTTCTGCACTCTGCTTATTTTCTCTTTTTCACTTTGTTGTACTGGTATGTGGTTATTGATTGCGGATGATCAGCCATGACCACATTGAATGGCGGTGCTGGCTCGAGGGGCCGAATGGCATACTCCTGCACCTATTGTTTGATCTGCCTGGATAGCGTGCTACACTCTCGGCTACACACCAGGGCTAATTTACAGTACAGCACAGGAACTGTCCCTTCAGCCCATAATGCCCCATCTTCCTGCACATGGTCCACATCACTCCATTCCCTGCATATCCATGTGCCCATCTAAGATTTTTGTAAACCACTATAGTATCTGCATCTGGCAGCACATTCCAGGCACCCACCACCCTCTGCGTTAAAAAAAAAAACACTTCTTAAAAACATCTTAAAAGCTCTGCCCTTTAATCTTTGATATTTCCACCCTGGGGAAAAGGTTCTGACTGTCTACCCTATCTGTGTCTCACATAATTTTATAGGTCTCCCCTCAGCCTCCAAATGGACAATTAATCCACTGACATACACATCTTTGGAGGTGTGGGAGGAAACCAGAGAACTCACGTGTTCACAGGGAGAACGTGCAAACTCCAGACAGCACCCAAGCTCAAAATCAAACCCAGGTCATTGGAGCTGAGGCAGCAGCTGAACGACGTGTTACGTTGCTACACTGTTCAAAGGGGTGTAGGAAATTATCCCATGGCCTGATCAATATATAACCCAGTCATTACTGTATCAAAGTTTTGCATAATTGCTGCGTCCCAACAACAGTGAACGGGCGATGGGTGCCAACAGCCAGGCTGCTTAAAACTTAAAGCTTGGTGTAAAATAATTCAGAATTCACTTACCTAAAACTCAGGAGGTGGGAAGTTACTTGGAAATCACAAGACTTTGAGGAAGAGGTTTGGGCCTAGGATGCCATGTCCAGAAAGCACACTGGTCATTTTACGGTCTGATTTGGCAACTCAAACACCCAGGAACGAAGACTACAGAGAGTGGTGGACACTGCCTGACCGGTCCATCACGTACTGACCTCCCCACTGTTGAAGGGATCTACAGGAGGCACTAGCACAAAAAAACAGCCAGCATCATCACAGACCCACATCAACCTGGCCACACTCTCCTCTCACTACTACCATCGGGAAGAAGGTACAGGAGCCTGAACAACATGACCTCCAGGTTCAAGAACAGCTTCTTCCCAGAAGCTATCAGTCTCCTGAACACTGCACAACACCAACCTCAGCAACTGTGATCTAGACTGGGTCTTTGGTTGTACTATGGGTTTTGTATTTTGCATTATTATGGCTAACTGTTATTATGGTTATTCATTTATTGTTTTATCTTATTATTATTATTATTTATTTGTGTGTTATTGCATTTACAGGCTTGTTAAGCTGCAGCAAGTAAGGATTTCATTGTTCCATTGTCAGTAAAAATGACAAACACTTGATGGTTGATACTGGCTTTTCTTGCATGATTATGGTCTGTATTCCTGAATACAATAAATTATCCATTTTATTGTATTAACGTGTCTGTAAAGCCGCAACCAGTACAAATTTAATTTTATCCTTCCAGATACGTACAACAATTAAACACTCATGTCATGTTTCTTCCTCTTCCATACACCAGGGGACTGTTCGGTTCACCTCTACCCCAGTGCGATCATTGGACTTTGTCTATGGAACTGATGTGCTACAATCCTGCAAATTATATTCTGCACTTCCCCTTTGCTCTATCTATTGTACTTGAGCATAACTTGATTGTGATTATATTTGTGTATAGTATTATTCAGGAGGGGAACTTGGTTTAGGTTCGTTTAGGTCTATTACCTTGTACCTTCCAAAGAGTCCACTATACTGAAAGTTGGACAATTTTTACATTTATCAAGCCAATTAATCTACAAACCTGTACGCCTTTGGAATGTGGGAGGAAACCGAAGATCTCGGAGAAAACCCACACAAGTCACGGGAAGAACGTACAAACTCCGTACATACAGCGCCCGTAGTCAGGATGGAACCCGGGTCTCCGGCGGTGCATTTGGCTGTGAGGCAGCAACTCTACCGCTGCGCCACCGTGACTATTAATGGTGCTTTTATTGTCACATGTGAGAAGTGCAAACAACCAGTGAAATTCTTTCTTACAACCAGTCCAGTGCTACACCCAAGCACATTCCCATTTAGCATATTGTACAGAAAAAGCATACCGATCTCACATGCAAGAGACACCTTGTTTTGGTGCCATTTTCAGAGTCCAGTCTATGTAAACACAGTCCATTTTTGATTTGTGTACCAAAAGCACAACAATCTGTTTTTTTTAAGCTATATGCAAAAGCATGAGTTTCACTGTACCCAGGTACATGTGGCAATAAAGTACCATTGAACTATTTGATCTGTTTGGATAGCATGTACTTCGCTACATGTGACAATAATGGACCTGAACCTAAACTTAAACCCAGTTCCCCTCCTGAATGTAGAAACAAAGCTGCTGGTTAATGCACAAAAGGGCACAAAGTGCTGGAATAACTCAGTTGGTCAGGCAGTGTCTTCGGAGAACATAGATAGGTGACGTTTCAGGCCGGGACTTTTCTTCAGACTGGGTCCCCTCCTGAATTGTGTTCTAATCTCTGTACACCACTTCATATGGCAGCTAAATTCCTTGGTATCTCCTGTGAACCGTCAGTGGATTAAATTGACTTCTCCATCTCCAACCGACACCTGGAGTAAACCCACGCGGTCACAGCAAGAATGTGCAAACTCCACACAGACAGCACCCGAGCTCTGGTTTTAACCCGGATCTCCAGCGCTGTGAGGTAGCTGCTCCACGAGCTGCTAACAGTTACGAGTTTTTGTTAAGATCCAATCTCTTCCCATTGAGTACATGTGCATAGAGTATCCTCACAAAGACCACAGTGTCGGAGACGGCAAGATGTCCTTTTAATTATTAAGCAATCAAATAATTGAATTTACAATTGGCATCTCTTTGTGGAAGAGAGGGACACAATCTCACCAACCCCCCCCCCCCCCCCCCCTTCCTCCATCACAGCAGAGCACCATCTAGCGTCCGGAGAGTTTGGGTCGATTCGCAGTGCAAAACCACGGTTACAAGCATTTTAAAAAAAACATTCACAGAAGATTACAAGTAGTAGGGAATGGTCCGTCTGAGGGAGTTAACATGGACATTTTCACAGCCACATCACCGCGCCGTCCCACCTCGGTTTACCAGTCATTCGTCTGATGCCAGGAACCATCTGCCATCCTTGGACCGACACAGAGGGATGATTCAGCTGGGAGGATAAAAAATAATGAACCAAAACACTTGCCCACCCTGCAGTGAGTTAGAAGGAACCACCACTTGTCAGCCCAGACACACTGAATTCTCGTTACACACGAGATAAACTCAGTAGCTAATTTTAATACCATCCAATCTTTTAGTTACGTGGGGGGGGCGAGGGGTAAGCCGGGCGCTACAAGGTGTCCAGGATGGTGTCGATCCTGGACACAAGGTCCTGCCGCTTCGAGCTCAGGTGCTTGTCGTTCTCGATGTAGGCGTCCTTCTTCACCTTGCCGGCCACTAGGCGCTCAGCCTCCTGGCTGGCCTTCAGGGCCAAGTCCTTCACCTGGCCGTCCAGCTTCTGGATCTCAGTCACCTGCGGAGTGGGGGGGGGGGGGGGAAAGAGAGAGAGAGAGAGAGAGAGATGCATTAGTCAGGGACGCACAGCCCAGCCCCTGGAACACAAACCTAACACAGTGGCACAGCGGGGAGCTGTTATCTGTCTCAGACTATCTGTAGCTTGCAATGATTCAATGATACTTTGTCACAGGTACCCAGGTACAGTGAAATTCTTTGTTTTTGCATGCAATACACAGTGCGCAAAGAGTCATTGTGTTTCTGGCGCTGACAAAGTTGCAAAAGTACCCATTAAGTCCGGATAGTCCCTCTTTGTTCTCAGCACCCCCCCCCTCACGCAGAGTCCCTATTTCTTCTCAGACTTTATCTTGCACTAAACATTATTCCCTTTACCCTGTATCTGGACGCAGGCTCAATTGTAATCATGTATAGTCTTTCCCCTGACAGGTCAGCATGGTACACGTGACGATAAACTAAACTAATAGAGCGACTGCCTCACAGCACCAGAACAGGTGACCAATGGCCAGTTTGGACCTGGTGGGCCAAAGGGCCCGTTTCCGTGCTGTGTCTCCAAAAATGCCAGCCTGTCGGAGTCTAGCCCCAGGCCAGAAGTTAACGAGGAAGGGGGGGGGGGGGGGGGGACGACGACACCAGGGAGGAATGAGGGGAGATGAGGGGGAGGGGTGGCGGCCGAGACAAATACTAGAGGCCATAGGTTTAAAGTGAGAGGGAAAAGATTTAATAGGAACCCGAGGGGCAACTTTTTCCACACAGAGTGGTGGGCATAGCATCACTCACTGACGAGCACAATGCGTTTTACGCACGCTTTGATAGGGGGAACATTGATGTGCCTTCTCGAGCCCCCATTCGCTGTGATGGTATTTCAGTCACAGTCACAGAGGCCGACGTCAGAAAATCCTTCAGAGGGGTGAACCCTCGAAAAGCGCCTGGACCTAATGGCATACCTGGTCGTGTTCTAAAAATCTGTGCGGATCAACTGGCTGGAGTTTTTATGGACATTTTCAACCTGAGGTCTGAGGTTCCCACCTACTTTAAAAGGGCATCAATTATACCGGTGCCCAATGACTATCGACCAGTGGCACTAACGCCGGTGGTGATGAAGTGCTTTGAGAGGTTGATCATGGCGCAAATAAACTCCTACCTCGACATGTGATTCACATCCCTCCATTCCTTGGAGGTTCAGAAATAGCTACTTCCCCACAGCGATCAGGCTATTAAACTCAACTTCAACAAAACAGAACATTACTAGCCCATTATCAGTTTATTTGCACTTTATCTGTTTATTTACTCATGTGTGTATATATTTATATAATGGTATATGGACATACTGATCTGTTCTGTATTCATGCCGACCATATTCTGTTGTGCTGAAGCAATGCAAGAATTTCATTGTCCTATCTGGGTCACATGACAATAAACTATCTTGAATCTCTTGAATCGTGTATGGAACGAACTGCCAGAGAAGGTAGTTGAGGCAGGTACTATAACAATAATCAAGACATTTGGACAAGCACAAGGATAGGAAAGGTTTAGTGGGATATGGGCCAAACACGGCAAATGGGACTAGCTTAGATGGGGCATTCTGGTTGACATGGACGAGTTGGGCCGAAGGCCCCGTTTCTGTGCTGTATGACTCTAAGTGTATCCTAGCTCAGTGCTTCTTAAACTGGTGAATGGTTCACCCTAGGGCGAATGAAATTATTTTGGGGTGAATTAAACTAGAGGGGTGAATAAAGGGTGAATTACTTAATTTATTCAGATATTTATATATTTTTTTCTATACTTAAAAAAGGCATTGCCATTAAAGTGGTTAGTAAGCTCTTATTGGTTTTAATGGCAGTGGAGCTGGAAATTTGATGTTTTATTCTCTCTACCTGTGATTTTCTAATTTCAAAGTAGCAGGATATTTCACAAATTTACTGTAATATAACCTTTTAGGGAAGACCAGACGAGCTAGTGGGATTATTAATGGCATCACTGGAGGCTCGCTGGAGCTGTAACTTTACTTTGTGTAGCAATTTAGCTACCAAAGTTGATATTTGGTGGTATTGTGAACTTTCGTCGGGGAGAGTTATAGAAAGTTATATTTGTTGGATACTAATATATTAAATCACATACTTCATGGTTTTCTGAGCTAGTTTTCCAAGAAAAAAACAGCAGTAATCAAAGCCCGAAATGGTAGGATGGGGCTGAAGCCCAGTGTTTTTTTTATCATTCTAATAGAATGATTTTCCAACTCCAGTGGTAATTAAACCTTTTTTTTTCACTCCTAATTTTCTTTACATATTTTTAGGAAGTTCAAAAAGTTGAATAAAATAAACACTTACAAAATTAGTTAATTATGTTTTTTGCTCATGTGATAAAAGAAATGCACGCCGACGCCTGATGGGTCCTACTTGGTCTACTAATATATAAAATTATACATAAGGGAGAATAAAATGAAAATTACCAAAAAACATAAGAAAACTTAGTCGAGGGTGAATTAAATTTTGTGATAAAGACTCAAGGGTGAATGACACAGAAATAGTTTTAAGAGAAGCACTGTCCTAGCACATTGTGGGAAGTAAGGGAAGTGATGAAGCAGGTACAATTACAAGATTAAAAGACATTTGGACAGGTACATGGATAGAGAGGTTTAGAGAGATACAGGCCAAACGCAGGCAGGTGGGACTGGTGTAGCTGGGGCATCTTGGTCAGCATGGACGAGTTGGGCCGAATGGCAAGTTTTGTGCTATGTGAATCTATTCAGAGATGTAGGGAAATTTACAGAGGCCAATTAACCCACAAAGGAAATACAGCAATGTGGTGTTGAGGCAAAAGACCAGCTGTGGTCTAGTACAGCATCAGGCGCGGCTGTGGCCTCTCTGCTTGTGTCTCCCCCTCATTGGTGTACCCAGAGAGACGGCACACAGCGGAGACCCCGATGGCGATCCGAACTGAGGTGACAGCTGCAACGGGCCTCTATGGCTACCTGGTGGCCAAAACCTGACGACTCTTACACATGAACTCAGTGGACTGTTTCTCTGCATTCGGTACTTAATCAGGTCCAGTATTTATGTATGGCAATACTCTTACTGATCTGTATGCAAAAAAAGAAGTTTCACTGTACCTTGGTGTGGGAGGTAATAAAAGTGACCATTGTACCATTGAACCCCCCCCTCCACCAAACCATGGGACAGCCCTAGTAAACCATTGAACAGCTGACTCCCTACCTTCTCAGCAAGGTCGGAGCCCTCGGCTTTGAGCTTGGACTGCAAAGAGGCGATGTCGCTGGAGAGGCCGCGGTGCTCCGTCTCCAGCGTCTTGCGGCCGCTATTGAGCGTGCCGATGTCGCGGGACTGTTTGTACTTATTGACCGCATCCTCAAAGTGGCGGTACAGCCCCAGACGCTTGTTGACCAGTGTCAGTACCTGCTCCGTGATGGAGGCCACCTTCATCCGGGCCTCGGCCGCCGGGTCCTGCCGCAGGGAGCGTGAGAGAAACAGTCAGCAACCCCCAGCCGCACCAAGCTGGAGGCTAAGTGGAAACAAGCAACTGCAGACGCTGGTTAGTACACAAAGTCCCAAGGACCTGACGCAGAGGGAATCGGGCCGGCGACAACAAAGAGGGACAATCGGGATTCTGATGAGTACTTTCGTAATTTTGTCAGTGCCAGAAACGTGGCAACTCGTACCTAGGTACTTGTGACAATAAAGTATCATTGAATTGAATCATTGAAAGTGCTGGAGTAACTCGGCAGGTCAGGCAGCATCTCTGGAGAAGGTGACAGGTCCCTCCAAGCGGAAAAGAGCGTTTTTGGGGAGAAATTGATTGGGTCTCTGTCGGAGGAAGAAAATGTGGCCCTGGTGACCTCCCGGATGGGGGATGGAGGTCAAGGTAAATTTATTGTCACATGAACCGTTTAAGGTACAATGAAATTTGAGTTACCATACAGCCATACTAAGTGAAAAGCAACAAGACACACAAGCACAAAAGTAGAGACTGGGTGACCATGGTGAAGGGACAATGGGGGCTTAGAAATTGAAAGTTACTGAAGAATGTTTGTGAGGTGTCTTGGATGGAGTTGAAGGGAATGCGGGGACAATAAAATGTGATTAATTGGTGTAAATGGGTGGTTGAGGGCCAGCACGGGTGATGGACTGAAGGGCCCAATTTAGCACTGTGCGCACACGACTCAAGAGAGCTTGGCAAGGTGTGGGCGGGGGAAGAGACAAGGATAAGGCTACAGTGATCACATGGGGAAGGGAGAGGGTTTTGTGTAAATTGAATTTTGGGGAGTTGGGTTTGGAAGAGCTGGGATAGATGGAAGAACATCCTTGGACAGGGCAAAGCGGCATAGTTATTAGAAGCAGTTCACCTTAGTGATGGAAAAATCCAGGCGGACGTAAATGATGACGGTGAAGAAGAGGATGTAGAACGCCCCCACCACCAGCAGTGGCTCCTGTAGCATCAGGACCTTGTTGAAGGTGTAGTGGATCTGTGGAGAGAGCGGCAGATGGGGGTGACCACAACCACTGGTCCTGTCAGCTCAGCCGCAACACAACCTCCCAGAGGTGCTCCAACCCTACGGGACCAGTTCACCCTGAGCTGAGATCTAACGGCCTACTCCAACCCTACCAACTGAGCTCCAGGATCAAAGGACAGCATGGTCGTCCCCACCCTGGTGTGTATGACAAATAAATACACAGAACAGGGCGTCATGGTGGCGCAGCGGTAGAGTTGCTGCCTTGACACCTGGGTTCGATCCCAACTACGGGTGCTGTCTGTACAGAGTTTATACGCTTTCTTTGTGACTGTGGGTTTCCTCTGGGTGCTCCAGATTTCTCCCACACTTCAAAGACGTACAGGTTTGTTGGTTAATTGGGTTCAGTAAAACTGTAAATTGTCCTCAGTGTGTAGGATAGTTCCAGTGCATGGGGTGATCAATGGCCGGCACAGACATGGTGAGCCGAAGGGCATGTTTCAACGCAGTGTCTCTAAAGTCACAACTAACACAAAATCAGGCCCTTCGGCCCACTAAGACTGTGCTGAACCTGATGGCAGGTTAAACTAATCTCTTCTGTCTGCATGTGATTCACATCCCTCCATTGCTTGCATATCCATGTGACTGTCTAAAAGTCTCTTAAATGCCACTATCGTATCCTCCTCTACCACCACCCCTGGAGCGCATTCCAGGCCCCACTGGCCTCTGTGTCAAAAGAATTTCCCCTGCACATCTCCTTTATACTTTGCCCCTCACCTTAAAACTATGCCCTCTAGTCTGTGACATTTCCACCCTGGGAAAATAAAAAATTGTCGATCATAAATTCATAAGGATCAGAATTAGGCCATTCGGCCCATCTTGTCAATCGGCCCATTAAATGTTGGTTGATCCATTTTCCTCCGTCAACCCCATTTTCCTGCCTTCTCCCCATAACCTTTGACACCGTTACTAATCAGGAAAGACTGACTCTCTACCCCAGCTATGCCTCTCATAATTTTCTAAACCTCTACCTGGAAATCAGGCTCTTGAGGACTTTGAGTAAGAGCCATTATTAACCATTATGTTCCCATTATTACTCAAATACTGATGGCCGCAACAAGCGGCACCTCTGCCTACACAAGGGAAGCAAAGGGGAAGGTACCACAATATCCTGGATGTGCTGCTCCACCAGGTTCGACTTGTGAGCAGTGATGACTGGGCGGCCAAATGTGTCCAGGTAGGTGTAGTGGAGCTCATCTGCTTGCCGGTCGATACGGTACGGAGTGTCCAAGTGAATATTCCTGCAGGAAGGAGAGATGGTCTGACAACAGGCCAGGTATTTTAGTGCCAAAGCACCGCTCAGGGGCCAATTGCCCAGTCACACACTTGTAGGGCAGGGACAGCACTCACATAGAGTAAAGCTCCCTCCACTCTGTTTCGACAAAACTCCCCCGGAGGGCAGCAGTGGCGCAGCGGTAGAGTTGCTACCTTATAGTGCCAGAGACACCAGTTTGATCCTGAATATAGGTGCTGTCTGTACGGAGTTTGCACGTTCTCCCTGTGATCGCGTGGGCTCCCTCCAGGAGCTCCGGTTTTCTCCCACATTCCAAAGAAGTACAGGTTGTAGGTTAATTGGCTTCAGTTAAAATGTCCCTAGTGTGTACGTTATGTTAGTGTACAGGGTGATCGCTGGCAGGCACGGACTCAGTGGACTAAAGGGCCTGTTTCTGCACTGTATCTCTGGAGTCTAAAGTAGTCCAAAGCAGGGACTGGATTTAGGTACAGGGTCAAGTTCCCTTCACCTTGCCCCGTCACAAACTCCGGGCACAGGCGCATGATTTAGATAAAGAATCAAGTTTCCTCCATGCTGTTCCATCCCACACCCCCAATGCAGGAACAGGATTTACTGTGCCCTCCATAATGTTTGGGGCAAAGACTCGTCATTTATTTCTTTGCCTCTGTAGTCCACAATTTGAGATTTGTTGTAGAAATAAAAATCACCACAATGTTTGGGACACACGGCTTCACAGGCATTTGTAATTGCTCAGGTGTGTTTAATTGCCTCCTTAATGCAGGTATAAGAGAGCTCTCAGCACCTAGTCTTTCCTCCAGTCATTTGATCACCTTTGGAAACTTTTATTGCTGTTTATCAACATGAGGACCAAAGTTGTGCCAATGAAAGTCAGATAAGCCATTATGCGACTGAGAAACAAGAATAAAACTAGAATAGAGACATCAGCCAAACCTTAAGCTTACCAAAATCAATTATTTGGAACATCATTAAGAAGAAAGAACACTGGTGAGCTTAGTAATAGCAAAGGGACTGGCAGGCCAAGGAAGACCTCCACAGCTGATGACAGAAGAATTCTCTCTATAATAAAGAAAAACCCCCAAACACCTGTCGGACAGATCAAAAACACTCTTCAGGAGTCAGGTGTGGATTTATCAATGACCACTGTCCGCAGAAGATTTCATGAACAGAAATACAGAACTACACTGCAAGATGCAAACCACTGGTTAGCTGCAAAAATAGGATGGCCAGGTTACAGTTTGCCAAGAAGTGCTTAAAAGAGCAACCACATTTCTGGAAAAAGGTCTTGTGGACAGATGAGATGAAGATAAACTTATATCAGAGTGATGGCAAGAGCAAAGTATGAAGGAGAGAAGGAATTGCCCAAGATCCAAAGCATACCACCTCATCTGTGAAACCCAGTGGTGGGGTGTTATGGCCTGGGCATGTATGGCTGCTGAAGGTACTGGCTCACTTATCTTCATTGATAATACAACTGCTGATGGTAGTAGCATAATGAATTCTGAAGTGTATAGACACATCCTATCTGCTCAAGTTCAAACAAATGCCTCAAAACTCATTGACCGGCGGTTCATTCTGCAGCAAGACAAAGATCCCAAACTGCTAAAGCAACAAAGGAGTTTTTTCAAAGCTAAAAAATTGTCAATTCTTGAGTGGCCAAGTCAATCACCCGATCTGAACCCAATTGAGCATGCCTTGTATATGCTGATGAGAAAAATGAAGGGGACTAGCCCTCAAAGCAAGGTACAATACAGGCCTGGCAGAGCATCACCAGAGAAGACACCCAGCAACTGGTGATGTCCATGTATCGCAGACATTGCATGCAAAGCATATGCAACAAAATACTAAACATGACTACTTTCATTTACATGACATTGCTGTGTCCCAAACATTATGATGCCCTGAAATGGGGGGGGGGGGGGGGGGGGGAGGGGGGAGGGGGGGGGGGGGGGGGGGGGGGGGGGAGGGAGGGAGGGAGGGGACTCCGTATAAACACTGCTGTAATTTCTACATGGTGAAACCAAAATGTATAAAAATGGCCTTTATTAAAATCTGACAATGTGCACTTTAACCACATTTGATTTTTTCGATTACAAATCTCAAATTGTGGAGTACAGAGGCAAATAAAGAAATGATGGGTCTTTGTCCCAAACATTATGGAGGGCACTGTAGATACAGAATCCAGCTCCCTCCACCCTGTCCCGTCAAACACTCCTGGATCACGGATAGCATGGGCTAGATACAGGGTAAAGTTCCCTTCACCCTTTCCAGTCACATATTCCTGGGGCAGGGATAGAATGATTTACATCCAGGGCAAACCTTCCTCTCCCGATAATCTGCCCTGTCAAATCCCAGGGCAGTAATTGATCCATCCCACGGTGTATGAAGACATGTGGACACACGTACAGATGCAAGTGTGTGCTGGAGATCACAACCAGGCTAGAATGTGTGAACACTCACCACCTAGGAACATTGGCACCGGGCCGTTGCCCCAGTCAAGGGCAATGGCAGAGACTCTCACAACATTATGGGCAGCACAGTGGCACAGCTGGTACCTCACAGAGCCGCTGCCTCACAGCACCAGATGCCCGGGTTCAGTCCTGACCTCGGGTGCTGTTCCTGCACGGTTTGCATGTTGACCCAGTGACCATGTGGGTTTCCTCCAGGTGCTCTGGTTTCCTCCCACATCCCAAAGACGTGCCCGTATGGGTTTGTAGGTTAATTGGCCTCTGTAAATTGCCCATAGTTTGTAGGGCGTGCATGAGAAAGTGGGATAACATAGAACTAGCATGAACAGGGTGGACGATGGTCGGCGTGGACTTGGTGGGCCGAAGGGCCTGTTTCCATGCTGTATATTTTAACCAATGAACAGGTACAGCTAGTGTTCCCAATCTATAACCACAGCAGAAGAACAACATGCAGCACCACCTCTCACTGGCCTGACTCTGCACCACTCGCTCACTCACCGGGCTCCCTCCGGCAGAATAAGCTTCACGGTGAGATCGTCGATCACCTGATCGTCAAATACGTGGTCCATAAACCGCATCTTCAACGCGTACTGGTCACCTGATGGGGACAAGAGTTTAGTTTAGTTTATTGTCACATGTACCGAGGTACAGCAAAATGCTTTGTTGCGTGCTATCCAGTCAGCGTAAAGACGATACATGATTACAATCAAGCCGTCCACAGTGTACAGATACAGGATAAAGGGAATTACGTTGAGTGCAAGAGTAATTCCAGTGAACTCCGATTAGGGTCTCCAAAGAGGTAGATGGGAGGTCAGGTCAGGATCACTCTCTCGTTGATGATATGATGGTTCAGTAACCTGGTAACAGCTGGGAAGAAACAGTCAATGAATCTGGAGCTATGAGTTTTCACATTTCTTGCCTGATGGGAGAGCAGAGAAGAGGGAGTGACCGGGGTGAAATGAATCCTTGATTATTTATGCTGGTGGCCTTGCCGAGGCAGCGTGAGGTGTAGATGGAATCAATAGACAGGAGGTTGGTTTGTGTGACGGTCTTGTAAACCTCCTCTGTACCATTTCTAAAGTCGCAACATCCTTCCTGTAATGGGGTGAACAGAACTGCACGCAATACTCCAAATCACTTAGTGGCTGGTAATTCAGATACCATGACCTTCAGAAGGAGTTACAGATGGATGGGGTAAAGACCTGTAACCAAACAACCTGCAGGAATGCTGGGGAGATCGCTCTTACCCGTTTAAGATCAAAACCAGGCTCAGGTACTGACCGAAGTTGTACAGGTATTCGTAGCTGGGCAGGTTGTATCCAATGACATAGTGAGTCTTCCACCCACCAAAGAGCGGGAAGCGAGGGCGGACTTCCATCTCCACGGAATCATCCAGGACAACCAAGTGGCTGGTGGAGATGTTCCCAATGTCGTCCCGATAGTATACATCTTGGGCCGCAGCAGGCAGGATGGTCTGCAACAGAAGGTCAACAGAGAGGGGTTTACCACAGCACCCAGCCAGCCCACGGAAACCCAGAGCACAGACTAATAAACATCACCCTGCACACTCCAGTCAGAGCCACAGTCACAACCAAGATAACCTTTCCTATCCATGTAAGTGCTTTTAAATGCATGTTTAAGTGCTGTTAAATGCGTTATAGGACCTATCTCAACTACCTCCTCTGGCAACTCATTCCATATATCCACCACTCTGCGAAATGGTTTCCCTCAGATGCTTATTAAATATTTCCCTTTTCACCTTAAAACGCTGTCCTCTAGCTCTTGATTCCCCTGTCCTGTGTTCACCATCTATTTCCCTCATGATTTTATACATTATAAGATCACCCCTGCACTCCAAGAAATAAATAAGTTCTAGCCTGCCCAACCTCTCCCTGTAACTCAGGCCCTTGAGTCTTCGTAAATCTTGTCTGCACTCTTTCCAGCTTAACTACATCCTTTCCAAAGCAGTGTGACCAAAACGGAACATATAAGCAGGATGAAAATGTCTGGGGTGCCAGAAAGCTGAACCTCTGTCCCCTTCACTTAGAGAACCGATGCCCTCAAACACCACATACTGCTTCTCGGCCTGGGCAATGTGTGTTGGGAAGGGCTGCAGCACGTGAGTGAAGGTGGTTTCTATGGCCAGCTTCACCTTGGCACCAGCTGCGAGGCTCGATGCCAACCTCACGTTGAAGAACCTGCCACTGGAAATGGAAATATGATGATGATCGGGCTCCAGAAAACCAATGCTCACATGTGAAAGCATTCGTCCCAAAATACTCAACGCCGACCGGACAACCTAACATGCCACCCGCCCAAGGATGACTTCCAAACGACAGAACATTCTCAGAACCAGTGTGTCTTCAGGCAAAGCGGCCTAACCGTGCAAGCATATTGTTTTATATTGTCTGGAGCAGGGACCTATAAACTTGAATGATGGAGGCAGCCATTTCGCCCCCTGAACAGAGCCTTGAACGACACGGCAAACCGCTGCCCCACACCCTTTACAGCTCCAAACTGGTAGGGAACAAAGGTTCTTGGAAGGAGACGTACCTTGAAAGATTTGACGGAGGATATTCCACTGTCAGGCTGCCTCTGGTAGTCGTAGCGGGAGAACGGCCCCTTCAGGACGGCGCCGCAGTGCTTCAGGTCAATGGTCTCCTCCACGGCGATGTTTCCCCAGTGCGATACCTCAATCAGGCGGGTCATGCTGACGATGGCCAAGAAAGGGCTGTTGTTCTCGTAGTGCAGTCTCAGTGTGTCCTGAAAGGGCAGCACAGCCACTCAGTGGAGGCAACAGCCCACATTCTGAACATAGAACGGTTCAGACACACAGTGCTGGAGTATCTCAGAACTTTATCCCAGGGTGGAAATGTCAAACTAGAGGGCATTGGTTCACAATGAGAGGGGTAAAGTTTCAAGGAGAAATGCAGAGCAAGGTTTTACTTACAGAGGATGGTGGGTACCTGGAACACACTGCCGGGGTGGTGGTGGGGGCAGATACTATAGTGGCGCTTAAAGGGCTTTTAGATAGGCACGTGGATGTGCAGGGAATAGAGGGATAGGGAATCATGCACAGGAAGAGAAGAGCAATTTAACAACATCATTTTGAGCACAGATATTGTGGGCTGAAGTGCCTGTTCCTGTGCTGCGCAGTTCTCTGAATGTGGGGAGGGGCAGTACGAATGCCACCCAAGCTGGAGACGTACAGGCAGTTCCATCGTCCCTTTCTGGACACAGGGCATCCATTGAACTGAGAGGCACGGAAGGTTTGCTGAAGGTGGCCGGGGAATGGAGGGGAACGCAAGATAAAAACCCGTGGCTACTGTCACCTGGCTGTAGGCAGCAACGTCCTTGAATGGCCCATAATCGATGGAGTCCTCGGATCTGCTGGGGTTGCCAAGCTTGGTGTAGCTTTCAATGTTCTTGGAGGCAAGCTTGACCCGGGTGGTCTGGCTCTTGGTGGGGTAAGGCGAGTAGAAGTAGTGGCTGCCCTCAAACACCACATACTGCTTCTCGGCCTGGGCAATGTGTGTTGGGAAGGGCCGCAGCACGTGAGTGAAGGTGGTTTCTATGGCCAGCTTCACCTTGGCACCAGCTGCGAGGCTCGATGCCAACCTCACGTTGAAGAACCTGCCACTGGAAATGGAAATATGATGATGATCGGGCTCCAGAAAACCAATGCTCACATGTGAAAGCATTCGTCCCAAAATACTCAACGCCGACCGGACAACCTAACATGCCACCCGCCCAAGGATGACTTCCAAACGACAGAACATTCTCAGAACCAGTGTGTCTTCAGGCAAAGCGGCCTAACCGTGCAAGCATATTGTTTTATATTGTCTGGAGCAGGGACCTATAAACTTATGAGGGCCAGATATGGGTTAGACAGTCAGGGAGGGATGTCACAGACTAGAAGGTGAAAGGGGCAAAGTTGGAAGGAGATGTGTGGTGTAAATTTTTGCTTACACAGAGAGTGGTGAATTTCTGGAATTTGCTGCCAGGGGTGGTGGTGGAGGCAGATGTGATAATAGTGTTTAAGAAGCTTTTGGATGGGCACATGGATATGCAGGGATATGGATCATGTGCAGGTAGATATTAGTTTAAATTGGCATTATGTTCGGCACATACATTGTGGGCTGAAGGGCTTGTTCCTGTGCTGTACTGTTCTATGTTCCATGTAACGTGCAGTTGGGAATTTTACAGTTGGCCACACTCACTTTCATTCAGGCACTGCACGTTGGGGAATAATCAAGGAAACGCACAGCTGATGGGAAACAACAAGAATCAGAACTAAGCAAAGCCATTCAGTGCCAGGTTTACTCTCCCCTGGTTGTTGTGCAATTCAATCCATTTAGCCACCTTTACATCCCCAGATACCCTTCCCTAACAACATGTTGGATATGGGCCAAATGCAGGCAGGTGGGACAAGTGTAGATTGGGCATTTTGGTCAGCATGGGTAAGTTGGGCAGAAAGGTCCGTTTTCATGCATAACAACCCATTGGCCAGAGCCTTGCAAATCCCATCAGCAATAGAACCAACTGCCCTTTATCACACTTGCATTGATTCCAGAATTTAGAAAGCTAGTGTACAGCTTTTCCAATTTTGTATAGGAAGCAGATCACTGGGAATCTGGAATTTTAGATGATAAAATGGTATTTGGAGAAACAGTAACAATTGCATGAATTCACTCATGGCGCGTGGAAGAACAGTAGGAAGACGGGAACATTAGTTGCAGTGACATTGATAACCAAATCCATCCCTAATGCTGGAGAAAGAGCAAATCTATGAACTATTGTACAGTGGAATTTCCAAGCAAGAATAAATCAGTTACCTCTGCCCTCTGACCACAGTCTCTTCCAGATTCAATGAGGATTCTTCTTCATCGTTATTTTTTAACTAGATCAGAAAGGGAAATACGGTTCAATTATTTGAAGCCAAATGAGGCAATATAATCAAAACACATGCATCCCAGATCTCTGAGCTCAAAACAAATTGACATGAAAAAAGCAAAAAGCAAAATGTAGCAGCAATGCAGTTCCGTTATGTTAATGATTTAACCCTCTCCCTGATATTGGATGCTCCCACTCAGTTTCACTGCACTGGACATGACAAATAACACATTGCCCTGAAAATACTGACCACATCAGTTGTTGCTGGTTTTGTCAGCCCAATAAACAAACAGTCCTAACCCAACCTGTCCACGTAAAGCAGGTCATACCGAAAGGCATTGGATGGCAATCACTGGTTTTCTGTATTCAGTCCAGCAGCGGAACACCGTTCATCAAAGAGAACTAAACTATTATGCCTGGAGATATCGCTGACCTCAGCAAACCTAGATTTTATGTACTTCACCTCAGGTTCTGCAGAACACAAGTGGCAGCCTAGATGACAAGACTGACGTCGGGCAGAGCTATAGTGGTGGCTGACTCCATTGTCCGAGGTATGGACTGGAGATTCTGTGGCGGCAGCCGAGACTCGAGGATGGTCTGTTGCCTCCCTGGTGCCAGGATTAAAGATATCGCAGACTGACTTCAGAACATCCTCGAGAGGGAAGGTGAACAATCGGCAGTAGTTGTGCACGTGGGCACAAACAACATCAGGAAGAAGAGGAAGGAGGTTCTGCAACGCGAATATCTAGTTAGGAAGAAGACTGAAAAGCAGGACTTCTAGGGTGGTTATCTCTGGATTGCTTTCAGTACCTCGTGCTAGTGAGGGCAGGAACAGGGAGATAGGGGATCTGAATGTGTGGCTGGGGGGCTGGTGCAGGGAGCAATGATTTAGCTTTATAGACCACTGGGGTCTCTTCTGGGGTAGGGGTGACCTGTCCAAAAGGGACAGGTTACACCTTAATTGGAGGGGGACCAACGATCTGGCAGGCAGGTTTTCTAGGGCTACACGTGTGGATTTAAACTAAATAGTGGGGGGGGGGAGGGATTGACAAATTGGGAGTATAAAGATGGAGTTAAACGGGAAGTGAGTACAGGAAAAATTACAAAAGACTCCCAAATTAATGGGAAGGAAAGTTCAAGAAGGGATAAGAGAGTAAGGTCAGAGCCAATAGGGACCGGAGCGAGAGGGGAGGTGAATACCGAAGTCAAGGTGTTGTATATGAATGCGTGAAGTATAAGAAATAAAGTGGACGAGCTTGAGGCTCAGTTAGAAATTGGCAAGTATGATGTTGTGGGAATTACAGAGACATGGCTGCAAGAGGGCCAGGGCTGAGAACTGAATATTCAAGGGTATACATCATGTTGAAAAGACAGACAGGTGGGCAGAGAGGGTGGGGTAGCTCTGTTGGTGAGGAATGAAATTCAGTCCCTTGCGAGGGGTGACATTGAAACTGGAGATGTGGAGTCAGTATGGATAGAACTAAGGAATTGTACGGGTAAAAAGACCCTAATGGGACCTATCTACAGGCCCCCAAAAAGTAGCCTGGATGTAAGGTGCAAGTTGAATCAGGAGTTAAAATTGGCATGTAGTAAAGGTAATGCTACGGTTGTTATGGGAGATTTCAACATGCAGGTAGACTGGGAAAATCAGGTTGGTACTGGACCCCAAGAAAGGGAGTTTGTGGAGTGCCTCCATGATGGATTCTTAGAGCAACTTGTACTGGAGCCTACCAGGGAGAAGGCAATTCTGGATTTAGTGTTGTGTAATGAACCGGATTTGATAAGGGAACTTGAGGTTAAGGAGCCATTAGGAGGTAGTGACCATAATATGATATGTTTTAATCTACAATTTGAGAGGGAGAAGGGTAAATCGAGGTGTCAGTATTGCAGTTGAACAAAGGGGACTATGGAGCCATGAGGGAGGAGCTGGCCAAAGTTGACTGGAAAGATACCCTAGCAGGGATGACAGTGGAACAACAATGGCAGATATTTCTGGGAATAATACAGAAGGTGCAGGATCAGTTCATTTCAAAGAGGAAGAAAGATTCCAAGGGGAGTAAGGGGCGACCGTGGCTGACAAGGGAAGTCAAAGACAGTATAAAAATAAAAGAGAAGTGCAACATAGCAAAGATGAGCAGAAAGCCAGAGGATTGGGTAACGTTTAAAGAGCAACAGAAGATAACTAAAATGGCAATATGGGGAGAAAAGATGAGGTACGAAGGTAAGCTAGCCAAGAATATAAAGGAGGATAGTAAAAGTTTCTTTAGGTATATGAAGAGGAAATAATTAGTTAAGACCAAAGTTGGACTCTTGAAGACTGAAAATGGTGAATTTACTATGAGGAACAAGGAAATGGCAGATGAGTTGAATAGGTACTTTGGATCAGTCTTCACTAAGGAGGACACAAACAATCTTCCTGATGTACGAGTGGCCAGAGGATCTTAAGGAAATCCACATTAGGCAGGAAATGGTGATGGGACTGAAGGCTGATAAATCCCCAGGGCCTGATGGTCTGCATCCCAGGGTACTTGAGGAAGTGGCTCTAAAAATCGTGGATGCATTGGTGATCATTTTCCAATGTTCTATAGATTCAGGATCAGTTCCTGTGGATTGGAGGGTAGCTAACGTTATCCCACTTGCTAAGAAAGGCGGGTGAGAGAAAACAGGGAATTATAGACCAGTTATCCTGACATCGGTGGTGGGGAAGATGCTGGAGTCAATCATAAAATATGAAAGAGCAGCACATTTGGATAGCAGTAACAGGATCGGTCCGAGTCAGATTTACGAAGGGGAAATCATGCTCGACTAATCTTCTGGAATTTTTTGAGGATGTAACTTGGAGAATGGACAAGGGAGAGCCAGTGGACGTGGTGTACCTGGACTTTCAGAAAGCATTTGATAAGGTCCCACATAGGAGATTAGTTGCAAAGTTAGGGCACATGGTATTGGGGGTAGAGTGCTGACATGGATAGAAAATTGGTTGGCAGACAGGAAACAAAGAGTAGGGATTAACGGGTCCCTTTCAGAATGGCAGGCTAGTGGGGTACCGCAAGGCTCCGTGCTGGGACCGCAGCTATTTACAATATACATCAATGATTTAGATGAAGGGATTCAAAGTAACATTAGCAAATTTGCAGATGACACAAAGTTGGGTGGCAGTGTGAACTGTGAGGAGGATGCTATGAGAATGCAGGGTGACTTGGACAGGTTGGGTGAGTGGGCAGATGCAGTTTAATGTGGATAAATGTGAGGTTACCCACTTTGGTGGCAAAAACAGGAAGGCAGATTATTATCTAAATGGTGTCAAGTTGGGAAAAGGGGAAGTACAACAGGATCTGGGGGGTCCTTATTCATCAGTCAATGAAAGTAAGCATGCAGGCACAGCAGGCAGTGAAGAAAGCGAATGGCATGTTGGCCTTCATAACAAGAGGAGTTGAGTATATGAGCAAAGAGGCCCTTCTGTAGTTGTACAGGGCCCTAGTGAGACCACGCCTGGAGTATTGTGTGCAGTTTTGGTCTCCAAATTTGAGGAAGGACATTCTTGCTATTGAGGGAGTGCAGCATAGGTTCACAAGGTTAATTCCCGGGATGGCGGGACTGTCATGTGCTGAGAGAATGGAGCGTCTAGGCTTATATACTCTGGAATTAAGAAGGATGAGGGGGATCTTATTGAAACATATAAGATCATTAAGGGTTTGGACCCACTAGAGGCAGGAAACATGTTCCAGAAGTTGGGAGAGTCCAGAACCAGGGCCACAGTTTAAGAATAAGGGATAAGCCATTTAGAGCGGAGATGAGGAAACACTTTTTCACACAGAGAGTTGTGAGTCTGTGGAATTCTCTGCCTCAGAGGCCGGTTCTCTGGATACTTTCAAGAGAGAGCTAGATAGGGCTCTTAAAGATAGCGGAGAAGGCAGGAACTGGGTACTGATTGTGGATGATCAGCCATGATCACATTGAATGGCGGTGCTGCCTCGAAGGGTCGAATGGCCTACTCCTGCACCGATTGTCTATTGACTCAGAAATGGCATTGAAACCACAACCTTCTAACATCCAAGAAAACGACCTGTCATAATAGACAACCGCTCTTTGCTTTCAGTCACGTAATGGTCCTGTCCCACTTAGGCGATTTTTCAGCAGACTGCCGGCGACTGTCAAGTTGCCGATAGTCGCCTGAAAAACTGGCAAGTGGAACGGCGACTGTCAGATTGGAACACACACACACACACACACACACAAACACATTGCTTCCTTCACCAGCCTGTTATGCAGACGGGGGGAGCACTGTCTAAAACATTCACACAGTGCAAAGCCAAGGTGATACAGGCACACACAGCGATGAACAGGAAGGTTGGTGCTGTAATTTAGACGGCTAAAGCACAGTTTATGGCAAGGAGAGGGGGGAGAAGGAGTGGACACAACCTTTAAGAAGCCAGAGATACACGGCTGTGAAGCTCGGCGGACATTTAACATTACCGGTCGGTTATCCTTGGTTCTGAAAACTACTGCTTACCTTTTTTTCCCCAACGAGCACCGGCTCCAGACAACGAGAACCTTCGACCTCCTGGCGACCCACCTATGACACGAGAATTCTCGCTGCTCTCCACGGCGGCTTCATTCTAGTCGCCACTAATTTTTCAACATGTTGAAAAATTTGCAGCGACCATAATGAGGCCGCGACTAGTTCCCAGAATGCAGGAGCTCCTCGCAACTATGAAGGCGACTCCCCGCGAACATGTGGCGACTGCATAGTCTCCTGCAGTCGCCTAAGTGGGACAGACCCATAACAGTTTGAAAGGGAGAGTGAGAAATTGTGGAGGATTCATGGTTATGAAGTCACAGAGAAAAAAGAGAATCAGAGTTCAAATGAAGAGTCCCGACGTGAAATGTCATTCGTCCATTCCCTCCACAGATGCTGCCTGACCCACCGAGTTCCGCCAGCACTTTGTGTTGTGCATGAGAAAAGTCCCAGTCCATGTTTGTGAACATTGACTGGACAGTACAAAACTGCTACTCATTTGCATTGGAAAACTCAAAAATTGAATGTCAAATATAGATTCTGTTTAAGTATGAGAATTTATTGCTATTTCCACATTTTTAGCTAGGTGAGGTAATCTCGAATTGCAACCATTTATCTGTGGAACGTAATGTTGTTTATTGTGTTTTCCCAAGTAGTATTTTCCATTTGCATTCAGTATTGAACCCTGCAAAGTTTTAGTGGTTTCTGTTCATTCCTGACCCGCTGAATTCCTTCAGCACTTTGTGTTTTACAATTTTAAAGCTTCCTGACTCGGGTAGTCTCAGCTTATCATCTGAAACCACCAGCAGTGCCGCTAATCACCGCATTGCCGCTCCTGGCCGCGCTCCCATCAGAAGCCCAGCAAGTCCGTGTGATAATATGATTAAATCACAGCTAGTCTGCAGCACTCACTCAGTCTGCATCTACAAGGCAACCGTATCACATCAAACGCTGAAACGTTAAAAAAAAACGCCTCATGTGCAATGGATGTTATGATTGTAATTAATGAACCAACCTCAGACAGAAAACTAAACATGACCTGGGCCTTGCTGGAAGATTCACACACCATTTTTGCATCCATTAACAAGAACCAGTGATCAGGAAGAGGCCATTCAGCCCCTTCAGCTAGTCCTGTCATTCTGCCAGACCTGTTTCACACACACTTGGAGTGTACTGCTCGCTCTGCTCACCCCTGGTAAACTCTGGTACTTTGGATGCTGAATATCTGTTAGCCATTAAAGGCGTGGTATGTGGAATGAATGGTGTAACTGACAAACCAATCACCCTCAACTCCCGCCTCAGAGACGGCATTTACCCTCGAAAACTAAACACGACCAGAGCCTTGCTGGAAGTTTCACACACTGTTTTTGCACCCACTCTTTACATATTGAAGCCACAGCTTATTAAAGTATTGTGACAGTTTAATCATTAATCTCTCTTCTTTCACATCCTAGTCAGGTTCATTTTTATCACAGTTCCCTTCATGTCATGGTGCCTTCCGGAGTGAAGCTCATGGTGACCACTGTGCCTCAGCTCTGGATATTATCTCGCTCTCCCCGACCCGCGGAAGCCTGCCTCATACCAAGGTGTCATTAACACATCAGGATAAGAGGAACGTACTCACCACCACCTTCCCCACAAGTTAATCTCCCCCCCCCCCCCCCCCCACCAACTGATTCCACAATTCTCAAGCCTGGTATTATTAGAAAGAAAAAAAAAAAGTGGAAAACGTGTAAACAGCTCCACATCATACAGAACCAAGTAACTGCATGACTGGGACCCCACTCACTCCAAGATGTACTATGGAAACTTGCCTGGACTGTTACATCATGCAAACTTTGGAACTCTATGTCTAAAGACATCTGAACAGGTATCTGCATAGGAAAGGCACAGAGGGAAATAGGTTTAACACAGGTAAAGGGGATTAACACTGACAGACATCATGGCCACTAGAGACCCTGCAGCATCCTGGGGCTCGAGTGGATCAGACATCGCTCCAAGAGACCGAGGACATGGATTGGACATTGTCTGCAGCAGCACAGAGCGACAACATCGCCAGGCTAGCCGTGTAACTCTGACCCAAGGCTGCTGCTAGGACAACGAGGATTTAAAGCCAAGTTAAGATCAATAATTTTAATAATAATGGACCCTAATCATACACAATGGCACTGGAAATCCTGTGTACTGTCTCGGTGTAATGCACTTGCAGTGACAAATGATTTTCCACCACTTTATTCTTACACTTTTATACTTAAGTAAGATTGTGCCTATGTATAGCAAGATTTTTACTGAACGGTATGCAAAAAGAAATGTCACTGTACCTAGGTGCACAATCAGGTTTGCAAAGAAGTTCCACAACTTGCAATGAAGCAGTTTTATTCCTATGTTGTGCATCATTAAAGATTACTGATAATAATTACACCTTTGCTGCACTTAAATGCAGTTTTATAGATTGATATCAATCCTGAAATTCTTAATGGTTTTATAAATTCTCCAATTTAGTTTAGTCTATTGTTGTCATGTGTACCGAGGTAGTGAAAAGCTTTTTTGTTGCATGCTATCCAGTCAGCGGAAAGACTATATATGATTACAATCAATCCGTTCACAGTGTACAGATACATGATAAAGGGAATAAATAGTGCAAGATAAAGTCCAGTTATAGATAGTTTGAGGGTCGCCAATGA
This sequence comes from Amblyraja radiata, assembly GCF_010909765.2. NCBI lineage: Eukaryota > Metazoa > Chordata > Chondrichthyes > Rajiformes > Rajidae > Amblyraja > Amblyraja radiata. The sequence goes on from NC_045973.1 coordinate 26,804,281, forward strand.
GGTAGATGGTAACTCAGGACTGCTCTCCAATTGTTGTGATAGGATGGTTCTGTTGCCTGATTACAGCTGGGAAGAAACTCCCTGAATCTGGAGGTGTGCAATATCACACTTCTATACCTTTTGCCCGATGGGAGGGGAGAGGAGAGAAGAGGGAGTGACCGGGCCGAGACTGGTCTTTGATTATGCTGCCAGTCTTGGCGATGCAGCGTGAACTGTAGATGGAGTCAATGGAAGGGAAGTTAGTTTGTGTGATGGTTTGGGCTGTGTCCACAATTCTGTGCAATTTCTTGCGGTCTTAGATGGAGCTATCCCTGAACTATATTGTGATGAATCCCGATAAAATGTTAATCAATTATATGATAGTCTTGCCAACCATATCCTCATTACATGAATAAGTAAAAGAATTGCCCAACACCATAGTAAGGAAGGAAAAGATCTGAATATTCACACCATGTCTACCACCCTCACCCAGACTGGAGGCAGAAAAGGAGAACTCAAATACTTGAGACACTGAAGACTGAAAGAACGGTTCAGGTTTTGCCTGCGCCCAGTAACCAAATGCATCCAAGATAAATATTAATATCTGACCCCTATCACTGTATGGGTAAATGCCGATAATGAAATCTTATTCAAATAATGCCAGTGGATTTTGTATATGCAAGGGCAGAAGAGACATTGGTTTAAACCAGGGGTCAGCAACCTACGGCCCGAATGCGGCCTGTAACCCGAAATCATCCGGCCCGCAGACGGATTTTTTCCCCTGTAATCATCCGGCCCGCCCCGAGCGCCCGCCCCGACCGCGGCCGAGCTCTGGCTGTACCGCATCCTGCGCAAAGCTGCTGGCATGGCCGCGCACCTTCTGTGAACACATTTAAGAAAGAACTGCAGATGCTGGAAAAATCGATGATAGACAAAAATGCTGGAGAAACTCAGCGGGTGAGATGCAAGGATTGCATGAGGCTGCCTCACCCACTGAGTTTTTCCAGCATTTTTGTCTACCTTCTGTGAACACGTGATTTGATGCCTGCCATCCGGGGCGGGATCCACGTGATAGATGTGGCCCGCCATCCGCTCACAGACATGCGTCCCGGTCCCTATGCAGAACAAGGTTGCCGACCCCTGGTTTAAACTCTCACCCGAAACCCAGCACTGAACTCCGAGAACAAGCAACACTAGCTTTGACCATGCACATTGTAACGCATACTTTTGCTTACACTAGAGGGCATAGTTGTAAGGTAAGAGGGGGAAAGCTTAATGGAGATGCGCGGGGCATGTTTTCTTTTACACAGAAACTAGTGGGGGCCTGGAACACGCTGCCAGGGGTGGTGGTGGAGGCAGATACGATAAAGGCTTTAAAGAGGCTTTTAGGTAGACATATGGAAGTGCAGGGAATGAATCATGTTCTGACAAATGAGATCAGTTAAACTTAGCATCATGTTCGGCACAAGCATTGTGGGCCGAAGGGCCCGTTTCTGTGCTGTACCGTTCTATGTTCTAAAGGAGAAGCCTTCAGTCTTGTCTGTGACCTCAGCCAATAAACAAATACTTTGTCAAGCCAGTATTAAAAACCTCATTCATATAATACTCTTTATTATTAAATCGCAAGTCATTTCATAAGGGGAATCTATGACTTGACAATTGTCCTCCCATGCCAATGGTCAAAAAGTGAGACGGGTCTATAGTAGGGAACTCCATATCTTAGAAACAATGAACTGCAGATTCTGGTTTATAAATAAAGACACAAAGTGCTGGAGTACCTCAGTGGGTCAGGCAGCATGGATAGGTGGCGTTTCCGGTCAGGGCCGTTCCCCAGACTGATTGTGGGCGGCAGGGGTAAGAGGAGCGGCAGGAAAAAGTTTGATACAGGTAAAAGAGTGGGTGGTTGGGGTTTGATAAACAGATGGTTGGACAAAAGCCACAGGTTTGAGATTAAGGGTTGAAGAGTTGCAAATTGTGAAGCTAGAGGAAGGAATAGAGGGGGAGTTGGGGGGTGGTGATTGTCTGATGGACATTTGTAGAGATATTTACCTATTCTGCAGTGATGAAAGTCTGGAATATGCAAGAGGCCAGAATTCTCAGATTTAGGGAAGAGCAAGACCATTTCAGGATTTGAAATCATAGATAACCTTTTGGAACAAGGTAGAACAGGGTATCGTTGAATTAGGCCAGCAAGGCAGGTGTGATGGGAAAACAGGACATGGATAATGGCAGCAGAGTTTAGAAAGCTCCCAAGAGATCATTAGTCTGGATAAATCTGGATAAATCTCTTCAGCAGCTCTGTCAAACATAGAACACGAACAGTACAACACAGGAATAGGCTCTTCAGCCCACAATCTGTGCTAAACATGATGCCAAGACCATCTCTTATCTACCTGCACATAATCCATATTCTTCCATTCCCAGCATACCTATCCAAATGCCTCTTAAATGCCACTATCGTTTCTGCCTCCACCACCTCCTCTGGCAATGCATTCCAGGCCCCCACCGTGCTCTGTAAAAAAACTTGCCCTGCACATCTTCATTAAACTTTCCCCCTCTCATCTTATAGCTATGATCCCATTTCCACCCTGGGAAAAAGGTTCTGACAGTCCACCCTATCTATACCTCTCATAATTTTATATACTTGATAATACAGGGCCTGGAAGGTGAAGATAGCATATTTAGGTTATTATAATTTCATATTAAATCAGCCAGGCAATGTACTTCTAACAACACTAATTTCAATTCATGTATTGGCAGGCTTCCAGACTAGTTATAAAATGTTTCAATAAGAAGATAAGATTGTGTTTACTGAAAAAAAATACACAGCTCTGCATAAAATGAAAAGTTACTTGTAGGCTTCTTGTCACTATCCTGACCCTGAGATACATCACAATTCCTTTGTCAGAGTGTGTAACATTCTTTGTAGGGTACTTTGAACAATCTCTGTACCTGACCGTATCCCCAAACTCTATCTCCGTTACATTGATGACTGCATTGGTGCTACTTCCTGCACCCATGCAGAACTCATGGACTCCAACTTCACCACCAATTTTCATCCTGCACTCAAATTTACTTGGACCATCTTCGACACCTTCCTCCCCTTTCTTGATCTCACAGCAGGGCTCGAAATTAACGGTTGCCCGGGTGGCAATGGCCACTTAACTTCCTGCCGGGCAACCTAAAAGTTGTGTCATTTTGCCCGACTTGGCAAGCACCCGGGACACCTATCGTTCAACTCTGAACTGGCCCCCCTCTCTAACTCTCTCTCTGTCACTCTCCATCGCCGCCTGCCATCCGTATCCAGGCTGCCGGGTCTCCGCTCGCTCTTCATCCACCGGCACAGCCGGCCGCCTTGCACATGCGCACTGCCACAGCCAGCACATCCTCCCCCTGCACATGCGCACAACCACGGCCAGCACATCATCGGCCGCCCTGCATGTGCGCACTGCCACGGCAACTGGTCAGCACCGGGCACTTTCTCTCCCTCTTTGCATTGTGGGAGATCTGACCGCCATTGCCGTGACCGCTGAAAACCAACGCAGAATCACTCCGTGGAGCTGGAGTAACTCCCTGGAGTTACTCTTGCTTCTTGGTTTCCTGGTCCTCCAAAAATATTTTAAATGGAATTTAAACTGGAGGTAGTGGAGGGTCCATCACCAAACTCCAAACTCTGAACAATAACAGCCTATTGCACTTTATCTGTTTATTTATTGTGTATATATATGGTCGATGGTATATAAACACACTGAACTTTTACCTCCCGTTCTGATTATGTTTAGATATTCTGTTGTGCTGCAGCAAGCAAGAATTTCATTGTCCTAACTGGGACACATGACAATAAAACTCTCTTGACTTGGACTTAAGCAAAAAAGGGTTCTTGGGGAAAAAAGAGCTACCTTAAATTTAGTTGCGTCTGGTTGGGTAACTATGGTAGGGTGAAGACTATTCCATGCTTTAATTGTGCGGGGGAACTCCATAGAGCAGCCAGCATCTCTGTATAGAAGAAATTGGGTGACGTTTCGGGTAGAGACCCTTCTTTAGACTCCCTCTGGTTTTAGTGTTTTTAGTTTAATTAAAGATACAGCGTGGAAACAGGTCCTTCGGCCCACCGAGTCCACACCGATCACTGATCACCCGTACACTAGTTCTATCCCACACATTAGCGACGTAAGTCAAGAGTGTTTTATTCTCTCACATACCAGTCAGAACAATGAAATCCTTACTTGCAACAGCACACCAGAATATGTAAAATTAGTACTCTGTAAACAATGTTATAAATGAGAAAACAAAAGTGCATATTTATATATGAATATATAACTATATAAGTGTGTGTGTGTGTGTGTGTGTGTGATATATATACCCACACACACAATTTCCCTCCTGGGATTAATAAAGTTCTATCATATAGTATCGTGTGTAGGAAGGAACTGTAGATGCTGGTTTAAACTGAAGATAGACACAAAAAGCTGGAGTAACTCAACAGGTCAGACAGAATCTCTGGACAAAAGGAACATATTATGTTTTGGGTTGGGTCTGAAAAAGGTTCCTGCACACCTTTGGAATGTGGAAGAGCACCCAGAGAAAACCCATGCGATCAAAGGGAAAAGGAGCAAACTCCATACAGACAGCACCCATATTCAGGATCAATAGCACTTTTAGGCAGCAACTTTATGGCCAATGTACTGCCCCATAGTCTTGAACTGAATTAAAACATACAGTAGCTGTAAAGGGGGACATAGAGATTTAAGACTGATAATGGATAGATTCTTATTTTTAGTAACCAAAGTTATCAACGTATAATTTTTGGTGCGTTGGAAAACAAAATATAGAGGCACAGCTGGTAGACTTGCTGCCTCACACACCAGAGATCTGTGTTCGATCCTGTCCTCGGGCACTGTCTGTTGAATTTGCACATTCTCCCTGCAAGCGTGTGGGTTTCCTCCCACATCCCAAAGACGCATTGGCTCTATAGGTTAACTTGTATCTGTAAAATTACCCCTAATGCGTAGGGAGTGGGTGAGCAAAGCGGGATAGCAGAATTTGTGTGAATGGGTAGACAAAAATGCTGGAAAAACTCAGCGGGTGAGGCAGCATCTATGGAGCGAAGGAAATAGGCAACGTTTCGGGTCGAGACCCTTCTGCAGACTGATGTGAGGGGGGGGGGGGGGTCCAATGTTCATACCGCTGGGGTGTAAACTGCCCAAGCGAAATATGAGGTGTTGCTCCTCCAATTTGCCGTAGGGCTCACTTTGGCCATGGAGGAGGCCCAGGACAGAAAAGTCGGATTCGGAATGGGAGGGGGAGTTGAAGTGCTGAGCCACTGGGAGATCAGGTTGGTTATTGCGAACTAAGTGGAGGTGTTGTGCGAAGCAATCGCCAAGCCTGCGATTGGTCTCACCGAGGTTGGTCATACGCTGAGTAATCCAACCACATTTTTGTTTGGAAGTTGAAAGAAATAATAGAAATTGCATTCATTGCAACATGTAAAAAAAGTTGAGATACTGTATTATAATTTTGCTTCATGTCATTGTGGTATCATGTCTTGATTGGTGAATATGTTTAGTTTGTGACTTTATTTGAAGCAGAAATAATATGTGAATGCTTCATTGAGCATAATTCCGACTGGTAACTACACACTTCGTCCGAGCACATTATCGCACGCATCATGCAAGCCGTCTTAGATGACCACCTAAACTGTCATTTGGCAACCTAAAAAGCTGCCTAGGTTGCCCGACTAGCAACAGAGAAAAAAAGTTAAGTGAGAGCCCTGCCCAGGTATCTTCTCCTGCAACTGCAGAAGATGCAACACCTGTCCAGATACCTCCTCCCTCGACTGTCCTTTCAGGTTAGGCAGAGGTTCACTCGCACCTCCTCCAACCTCATATACTGTATCCATTGTTCAAGATGTGGACTCTTCTACATCGGCGAGACCAAACGCAGACTGCGCAAACGCTTCGCGGAACAACTTCACTCAGCCCGCCTGAACCTACCTGATCTCCCAGTTGCTGGACACTTTAATTCTCCTTCCCATTCCAACACAGACCTGTCTGTCCTAGGTCTCCTCCATTGTCAGAGTGAGGCTAAACACAAATTGGAGGAACAGCATCTTATATTTCACTTGGGCAGCTTACAGCCCAGTGATATGAATATTGATTTCTCTCACTTCAGGCAGCCCCAGCATTCCCTCTCTCTCTTTCTATCCCACCCAAGTCACACTTTCTAATTTTCACCCAACAATGGCCTTTTTCCTTTATCATCATTACTTTTTTGCATGTCCTTCATTCATTGTTCTTTATCTCTCCACATCACCGTCTATATCTCTCGTTTCCCTTGTCCCTACCCAGTCTGAAGGGCCGCGACCCGAAACATCACACATTCCTTCTCTCCAGAGATGCTGAGTTACTCCAGCTTTGTGTGTCTATCTTCGGTGTAACATTAGATCTCACTACAGCCTTGGACTCTAATTGTGGAGCTGTGAACAACTGATTCCTACCCCCTCCTCTCCTCCCTCAAATTTGGCTACACACAGAAATCCATCTCCATTTTTAGAATTTGTTCACAATGGCACGATTCTAACCAACAGAAACAACCTCAGTGAAGACCAGTGTCAAACAATGCTGCATCACTGCCCCAATGACAAAAAAATATAATTCTTTCTTGCTGTAACTTTGCATCTCACCTCCAATAAACTTCCTGTTGTAGTCGAGCAAATTAAAAGCAGTTCAGTTGCTGTGACCAGAACTAAGAGCACTCTAACCTCATCGGTCAATACAATTTGCAGATGGCACTTGCAACTGGGAGGTCATGCACAAAGCCTTCGCCATTTAGAATTTAGAGATACATGTAGAAATAGGCCCTTCGGCCCACAAAGTCCGCCCCGACCAGTGATCACCCCGTACACTGGCACCATCCTACTCAAGGGACGATTTATAATTTTTACCGAAGTTAATTAAAACCTGCAACCTACAAACCTGCAGATTTTTGGAACGTGGGAGGAAACCGGAGCACCCAGCGAAAACCCACATGGTCACAGGGAGAACATACAAACTCCATACAGACTGCACCTGGCACCGTAAGGCAGTAACTCTACCGCTGCACTACTGTGCCGCTCAATTAACAAAATTTTAGGTGGATTAATTCACTGAAGCATAAAGGTGGGGTGGCACAGCTGATAGAGCTGTTGCATCACAGCACCGGTGACCCTGACACTGGGTTCAATTCTGACCTCGGGTACTGTCTGTGTGAGTTTCCACATTCTCCCGGTGACTACATTGGTTTTGTCCCACATCCCAAAGACATCTGGGTTTGCAAGTTTGAAAAAAGACAAAGTGCTGGATTAACTCAGGCGGCATCACTAGAGAACATGGACGGATGACCCTTCATCAGACTGTAGATTGGGTTTGTAGATTAATTGGTCTCTGGATGAGAAAGTGAGATAAGAGAACTAGTGTGAATGAGTGATCGACAGTCGAGATGGACTAGGTGGGCAGAAGGGTCTGTTTTCAAGCTGTATCTAAAACTAAAGCCAACAATGAGATTTACTGCAAGTTAAATGTTTTTACCAAATTTCCTTCTGCTCTCCGATAATACAGATATAAGGCGAAAAAATGTGGATTGCTGTGGCCACCTTGCAGCAAAGAGAGACAAAGATGAAATTCTTAATCTTCAATGAATTGGCATATGGTTAATTAAGGACTATGTTTCAAGATGAAGGCTTCAGTTGATCCCCACTGAATTGCAGACAGCAGAAGGATACCACCAATGGTGTTTCCACATGATTTAGTGGAAGGACTATCCTTTCACTTAAAGGAACTAATGCCAGTATCCTCTCCCAGATCAATACCTGGTTTATTGTTGTATACTGGGATACAATGAAAAACTTTTGTCTGCGTGTTATCCAATCAAATCAGATATTACTATACATGAATATAATCAAGCCATATACAAGTACAACAGATAGTGTTGAGAAAAAAATACCAGAGTGCAGAATAGTTTTTTAGCATTGCAGCATAACTGTTCTAGGGATAAAATCCAATGTCCACAATGGGCAGGTTGGAAGATCGGGGCTTTTGGGAGGACCTTTCATAAGTTTGAAAATGGTGGGGAAGATGCTGTTCCTGAATCTGTGGTATGTGCTTTCAAGCCTTTTCCAAATGGGAAAGGTAAGCGTATGAAATGACAGGGGTCCTTGATTGTTTTGGCTTCTCTTCCAAGGCAGCATTAAATGTAAACAGAATCAATGGTGGGGAGTCTGTGTTTGATGGATTGGGGTACATCCACAACTGTCTGCAATTTCTTACAGACTTGGGCAGAGCTGTTGTCAAACCAAGCAGTGGTGCATCCCGAAGGATGATTTCTATGGTGCATCTGTGGATGTTGGTGAGAGTTGTTGAGGATGGCATGTCACTTCCATGCCTGACACCAGACTCAAAAAACCGACATTATTCTGAGCTGTATAAGAGATTGCCAGGCTGGAAGAGGAAAATAAAATCAAGAATGGGCTAAAACTCTCCCCCGTAATGTAACTGTTCCAAATCTGAAAACTGCTGGCAATCTGTAGCATTGTTACAAAACCTACCATCAGTAGCGCTCCAGATCTGCCTGCTGCCACCTGTGCGTGCAATTCCGGAGGCGATGGGGGGGGGGGGGGGGGGGGATTAAAATGTAGGTTTGGATTGGTTGTCGGAGGGGGATTTCCTTGGGCTGCTAGCTGACGAAGAAAAATAGTCTGCGCTTCCGTTCCATTTAAAAAAAAATTTGCTCCACGATTATATCGCTGGTTTGAAGTTAAACGTGACTTCTAACGCCTTCAACTTCATGGACCGCAAGTGCAGGACAAAGCAAAAGGTATGTCGTTTATTTAACATGTTATCTTGCTTTTTGGTGTGGCTTCATTTTAATCTTATGATGCGAAAATTGTTATTTAGGCCCCCATAGGAATCGGCCATGTCTTGCCTGCCGATATGGGCTTAAAATTTATGGCAACTGCAACATTCCAATCGATCACATTCCAGAAACATCCACTCTCAAGATAATCAAATTCATTATTTTTTTTGCACAATCATGTCATAAGAACATCTAAATCATCTATATTTTGTGTTATTGTCTATCCCTGATCAATATTTTCATACTAAATATCTATAGTACAGTTTTAGTCAGATGTATTGTGCAAAAAATAATGATTTTGATTATCTTGAGAGTGGATGTTTCTGGATTAATTTATGGGAATTAAACATTAAATTCCTTCCACATGGCATATAAATTGATGACAAAGTGAGATTTAAAAATTATGTTATACAGGTGCACAACCTTTTATCCGAAGATCCAAATAACGAAAACCTCCGAATAGCGGCCTATTTTTCGGTCCTTGAAGAAAGGTCCTTGCAAACGTTCACCGAGGGCGGCCCGCAGAGGTGACAGCGGAACCTTCGGTCGGTCCTCGAAGAAAGGGGAACTAAATCCCCATTCATAAAAGAGAAGGTGAGGGTATATTGCGCGGGAGGGTTAATAATTGACAATATGCTGCTGCCTGCCCGCTGAGTTAAAAAGTTCCCACGGTAGACTCACGATACACAGTGTATCGTGAGTCTTGCGTGGGAACTTTTTAACTCAGCGGGGCAGGCAGCAGCAGATTGTCGCTCGCTTCAGTTTCACCCCACCTACACCCCTCTGCTTCCCGGCCATGTGTGTGACCCCTTCCCTCCCCTCTCCAGCTCCCCGCCCATTGCACCGGCGCGGGGGCTTTGCACTGTCTTCACATCGGCGATTGCAGCAGGACCGTGCCAGTCACCGGAGACGTCAAGACCAACGGGACACCGACCCCCAGGCCCACCGCAAGCACGGAGATCCCAGAGACCCACAGCCAACAGTAGCCCAGCCCAGCCCCGCTCCAACTACAGAGGAACCTGGGTTGCGGATGACGGGGCGCAGCTCGGGGCGTCGTAGGGGCCCATCGGGGAGCGGGTTCCTGTTGGTCTTGACGTCTCCGGCCACCTGCCATCCTCCGGAAACTGTACCGCCCTTGCTGGAGAGCGGGGTTGTTTGCAGTTTCAGAGGGAGGGGGCAAGGGCGGTACAGTTCCCAGTCTCAGCTCCAGTCCAGGGGGGTGGCCGGAGACGTCAGGACCAACGGGACACCGACCCCCAGGCCCACCGCAAGCACGGAGATCCCAGAGACCCACAGCCAGCAGCAACTCCAGCCCAGCCCCGCTCCAACTCCAGAGGAACACGTAGGGGCAGAAGCTGATGGTGTGCAAGGTACGTTTTGTTCTTGTGGTGGCGGATGAGGGGGCGCAGCTCGGGCTGTGGGCAAACTGCCACTTGTCGCCGTAGCGGTCCACCGGGGAGCGGATTCCTCTGGAGTTGGAGGGGGAGGGGGGTATTGTGCTGTTTGATCGCCCCCTGCTATCCCAGGGACAGGGAGACACAGCGGCTTTTTAGACTGGTGGGCAATCACTTCCAAAGTTCTGCCCACACAGTCAGTACACCTCTCCTACACTGCATTTCATACAAACATTTATTCTGCAAGAAAAAACTACATTGAAGACTCAAACTCGCAACCGAGTTTACTGCCGGGATCAAGGCGCAAACTCGCGACCTTGCGGATATGAGCCGAGCACTCTACCACTGAGCCAGCCATTAAAATCTACGCTAAAAAATTTCCATTCCGAAGACCGACAAATTCTGAATTACGAAAAGTGTCTGGTCCCAAGGCTTTCGGATAAAAGGTTGTGCACCTGTATTGTGAATTCTTGTGTGAATGGGATCAGTTTATTATTTGGATACTTGGGCTATTTAAAATGTTTAGCCTTTACTTAAGAAATTGATAGATGTTTAGATCTAGTAATTGAATTTAGTTGAATTGATTAGATGAATTGGTTTGATGAAACTGATGAATATGAATTTTTTGTTGGGTATTTGCTATTTGTTTTACCGTTTAACTTATCATTTGTACCTTTTTTTCTAAAACTGCAAATAATAAATTGTTCAAGAAGGAACTGCAGATGCTGGAAAATCGAAGGTACACAAAAATGCTGGAGAAACTCAGCGGGTGCAGCAGCATCTATGGAGCGAAGGAAATAGGTGACATTTCGGGCCGAAACCCTTCTTCAGACTGATAGGGGGTGGGGGGAGAATGAAGGAAAAAGGGAGGAGGAGGAGCCCGAGGGCGGGGGGATGGGAGGAGACAGCTCGAGGGTTAAGGACGGGGAGGAGACAGCAAGGGCTAGCAAAATTGGGAGAATTCAATGTTCATGCCCGCCGGACGCAAGCAACCCAGGCGGAATATGAGGTGCTGTTCCTCCAATTTCCGGTGTTGCTCACTCTGGCAATGGAGGAGACCCAGGACAGAGAGGTCGGATTGGGAATGGGAGGGGGAGTTGAAGTGCTGAGCCACCGGGAGTTCAGGTAGGTTCTTGCGGACTGAGCGGAGGTGTTCGGCGAAACGATCGCCCAACCTCCGCTTAGTCTCACCGATGTAAATCAGCTGGCATCTAGAGCAGCGGATGCAGTAGACGAGGTTGGAGGAGATACAGGTGAACCTTTGTCGCACCTGGAACGACTGCTTGGGTCCTTGAATGGAGTCGAGGGGGGAGGTAATGGGACAGGTGTTACATTTCTTGCGGTTGCAACGGAAAGTGCCCGGGGAGGGGGTGGTGCGGGAGGGAAGGGAAGAATTGACAAGGGAGTTGCGGAGGGAGCGGTCTTTGCGGAAGGCAGACATGGGGGGAGATGGGAAGATGTGGCGAGTGGTGGGGTCACGTTGGATGATAATAAATTGTTTCTGTTAATGCTGTTCAGTGTTTTTTTTATCTTTACATTTTAAACAGATGTCTCCGAAGAAGAAATGCAAAATTGTCAATCCAAATACCTAGCAAGAGACTGATTTAGACAGCATTTGCAGAGATTATCCGAATTTGTACTGCTCCAAATGTGATGATCTATAGGACATTCTGAATGGGAAAGTAGTGGGCAGAAAGGCATGTCACACGTGGTTTGAAGAGCAAAAACTTGTAGTTTACAATGCCAAAATTGAAAAGTTGAGGAAAAATAAGGTGTACAGAGTTGCTTATTGGTTACAACCTGAGGAGTATGATGATGCTACTGATTATGATATGCCAATGTACCAGCTAGCAACTAATCTTCTCCACAAAGACTTGGTCTTTTGCTAGAAATTGTAATTTCTTTACCTGTCTGTTACGGACTTACAGCATATGATACAATAATATTAAAGTTCTGATCTTGAAAATATCACATTTTTGAATTTGCAAGGCAGTCTTGGTGTTTATCACTATTTCCGTCACAACGGTCAATTTTGTAATTAGCTACAATTAGGTAACTAACTAATTATATGCTTTAATTTCAGGTCATCCAAGTAAGATGTTTCATATTTGTTTCTGAACGCTTCAATCCATAATAACTGAAATTTTCATTCAGTTATCTTAATTTTTAAGAAAGTTATGGGCTTTTATGTCAGTTGACTGTCCTCGGTCACAACTTTTGTGTTAAGTCAATGGAAAAGCAATAGGGAACAAGATGTTAATTTCCCAGTATGAAAATTATCATAAATTTTTTAATACTGAAGATATGAAAGTGAATTAGGTATCAAAGTAAAGCTATTTTTTATGCTTTATCTGATGGGATAAATTATACGCTTGATTTTTAAAATCTCAAAATTTTGCAACATTCCTACAATCTGGATGGTAATGCGAACCCCAATCCAGGCTTGGGAACATATCATGCCTTGCTTTAACAACAGGGCAGTACACGACAAACTACACACCTATTCCAGCTTGTCCTTCCCACGTTTGACTCATTAGACATCTCAGAGCCTACAAAATAGGAGTAGCAGCAAACCACCCTCTACCAAGGAATGGCCAAAGAAGAAACAGTCACGTGGTTATACTAGAGAGAGTGCAAAGGAGATTCCCAGGGATGTTACCTGAACTGGGAACTTTCATCTCGGGGAGATTGGATAGTCTGGGCTTGTCCTCCCTGGTGTGAGGAAGCTGAGGGGTCACCCGATAGCGGCAAGGTCGATAGCCATAGTCCTTTGACAGGGTAGGGGAGGCTAAAACTAGAGAGCACAGGTTTAAGACGAGGGGGACGATTTAAAGGGTATAGGCTCATTTTTTCACTAAGTGGCTATATAAAATGCGCTGCCAGAAGTAAGAGATGCAATTACATTGTTTAAAAGATAGTCATAGACTACAGAAATAAGCCCTATGGCTTTCTACACCTGCCCACGTTTGGCCCATATCTCTCTAAGCTTTTACACAATTAAATAATACTATTCACAAATATAATCAAGCCACACTCACATATAGAGAAAGGTTTAAAGGGATAATTCCATATGCCAACATATGGGGCAAACTGAGATAGGAACAAACATTTTAGGCTGTGTAGGAACTACAGATGCTGATTTAAACCAAATATGTAGACAAAAAGCTGGTGGGTCAGACAGCATCTCTGGAGAAAAGGAGACGTTTCGGGTTGAGACCCTTCTTCAGACTATTTTTAGGCTTGAAACTCGAAGACTCTAAAAGCAAACTGCACAACAACTGTGTGTTTCTTCCTCAGAATATAATTTAGTTATTTCACGGAACTGGGTTGAATCAGATGTCTTTGCAATGGAAATGCATCCTGAACCAACACAGTGAAGCACTGGAGCTTTGTGCATACGTGTCAAATACTCCAGTTGCACCAACGCGGAAGTTGCACCACTCCTGTCATTCATTGTCCACCCCGGACCGGGCACCACTTCAACCGGGCTTAACTTTCCTGGCCTCAATTTAAAAACAATATATACCAAAGATCTTTGATATATACTGGCCAAATGTTTAATTCCAGTAATCCTTACACAATGCATGAGAGAAAGTTTGCACATTCTGCAGCATAGATGTTTTGCAAAGAGCAATTGTACTTTTGCAATTAAATTAAGCGACATTCGGACAAATGCACAAGGCTTACGGTGACTCCTATATAGGCCAGGTGGTTCTGCAGGCTGGGCTCCAGGGCCAGAAGGAAGGAGGAGGTCGCCGAGGGCCCGCCGTTGGCCAGCGTCAACTCGGCCGTGATCTTGGCCAAGTGGGTGCCCAAGTCGATGGAGCGCCGCACATCCTCGTTCACCAGCGCCGACTCGCCGCCATGGACCGGCCGCAGCGACGCCAAGAGGCCGCACAGCAAGACGGAGATGGAGACAGAAGCCCTCATGGCGTGGAGAGGGGCGGATGGAGACGGATGCTTCCGAGAGGGTCTCAACAGGCCGCCGCTGTGCAGCGCAATCTCCGCCCCCATTGGCAAGAAGCAAGATGGCGCCAGCCAGCCGGCCGAGGACCCCGCCCTTAGCAACGACAGGCGGCGAGGACGCTGCCTGTCAACACTGCTCTTCTAAACGAGAAAATGATTCCGTTCATATCCTACACACGAGTTGTTGAAATATTAATTCTAGATTTTAACAAACGGGGCGAACATTCAGTGGACAGGTACAAATCAAATATCCCAAACAAGTTATCAAACCAGTTGCCAAGTTATCAATCCATTGCTCCCATTGGTTGT